>NW_026539620.1:0-5801 GCF_027791375.1 Indicator indicator | reverse complement strand
GTGTCGGTGTGAGCTGAAATTCCCCCCCCACCAACAATAACCAGGCTAGCCCAGTCTGGAAGCAAATGAAAAGCTGTATTTACAAGCAGAGTCTAAAATCTACAATGAAATGCAATGAATATGTACAAATATACAAAATTCACAACATTCACAAATATATACAATCAACAGAAAAAGCACAATCGATCTCCCTTTGCTTCCCCCCAAGGGGACCCTCCCAAAGGGGCCTCCCTCTCCCAGGAGCTTCCCCCCCAGACCCCCCTGGACAGAGAAGCAGAGTTAGTTAAGCAGAAAGTTGTTAACTTAGCTGCCAAGGTCAGTGTGTTATCTTCAGCCAGAAGAGAAGAAGAAACAGCAGCCAGACAGCCCAGCAACTGCCCCCACTGCCGAACGCAGAATGTGCAGAATGCCTACTTTGTTTTGGGTAATAGTTCTTAAACATTTCTATCTATCCAATGGAAGTGTTTAGAACAATCGTTATTTTGCTTTCTTACACCCAATAGTGACTTATTTACATTCTTTCACTTTCTCTGTTCTGAACTTTGCAAGGAAAAATTAAAAAGACAGTTTCAAACCATCACAGTCCACCCCTTCTAAACAATTCCATTGGCTGCTACTATCATTTATCTAATCTAAAATAATATCTACAACAATAGGTGAATAAAGACCATAGTCCATTCCGGCTATCTCAGATGTAGATGATTCAAAAGAGTCAAATCACAGGAAAAACAGCAAACAGCTTGTTTCCTCGCAGATGGAGCGAAGAAAGGAACAGGGACTCTCAGGTGACTCAGGGCTCTCAGGGTTCGTGCACCGTAGATCTCATGAACTCTCCTCTTGGGCGCGATGCTGTATCTGCGCAACACTCTGAATTTAACCTCTCTCAGCCAAAGTTAGATTTCTTTGTGGAATACACTGAATTTCACCATTTTCTTGCATCACCCAATAGGTGTGACCAGGACCTTCAGCAGAAACCACCCCTCGGACAGGTTTGGCCTCTCCTGAAGGAGAAAATACCCAAACAGTTTTGCCTAACAGATTCTTTTCTCTGATAACAGGAACTCTATCACCTTCTTCCTTTCGCAACAAATCTGATTGGGCAGGTCCAGCTCGATTCACTGAACCTCTACTATTCACCAACCAGGTTGCTTGTGCTAAATGTTTCTCCCAGTTTTTCAAAGATCCACCCCCCATGGCTTTGAGAGTGGTTTTCAGCAAACCGTTGTAGCGTTCGATCTTCCCTGCAGCTGGTGCATAGTAGGGAATGTGGAATATCCACTCGATGCCGTGCTCTTTGGCCCAGTTTTTTACAAGATTGTTCTTGAAATGAGTTCCATTGTCTGACTCAATCCTCTCTGGAGTTCCGTGTCTCCACAGGATTTGTCTCTCCAGGCCAAGAATGGTGTTACGTGCAGTTGCATGAGGAACTGGATAAGTTTCCAGCCATCCAGTGCTTGCCTCTACCATAGTCAGCACATACTGCTTACCAGATGGAGAACGAGGTAGAGTGATGTAGTCAATCTGCCAGGCTTCACCATACTTGTACTTGGACCATCGGTCACCGTACCACAAGGGCTTGATCCGCTTTGCCTGCTTAATAGCAGCACAAATGTCACAGTCATGGATGACTTGTGTGATAGCATCCATGGAAATGTCAATGGATCTGTCACGAGCCCATCGGTAGGTTGCATCTCTGCCTTGATGTCCTGACGAGTCATGGGCCCACCGAGCTAAGAACAGCTCACCTCGGTGTTTCCAGTCAAGATCAGGATCAGGATCAGAGTTTGTGTCCACCTGGGAAACTCTTGCAGCTAGATCTGCCTGATGGTTGTGTTGTTGTTCCTCAGTAGCTTTGCTCTTAGGAATGTGAGCATCGATGTGTCTCACTTTCACTGGGATTCTCTCAATGCGAGCAGCAATGTCTTGCCACAGATCTGCAGCCCAGATTGGCTTTCCTTTCCTCTGCCAGCCATTCTTCTTCCAGTCTTTCAGCCAACCCCACAAGGCATTGGCTACCATCCACGAGTCGGTGTAGAGATAAAGCTTTGGCCATCTCTCACGTTCAGCTATGTTAAGAGCTAGCTGGACAGCTTTTACCTCTGCAAATTGACTGGATTCTCCTTCTCCATCTCTCGCTTCTGCAACTCTGCGCGTTGGGCTCCACACTGCAGATTTCCATCTCCGCTTGTTCCCAACAAGACGACAGGAACCGTCTGTGAACAAAGCATATCTCTTTTCATCATCAGACAGATCACTGTAAGGAGGAGCTTCCTCAGCACGAGTTACTCTCTCCTCTGGAGGTTTAGCACAGCTTGTGCCTTCTGGCCAGTTTGTGATCACCTCCACCAAACCAGGCCTTTCGAGATTTCCCATTCGAGCTCTCTGTGTTATCAGAGCCATCCACTTAGACCAGGTAGCATCTGTTGCATGATGTGGTGAAGAACCTTTGCCTTTGAACATCCAATTCAGAACTGGCAATCTAGGAGCTAGAAGAAGTTGTGACTCAGTTCCGATCACTTCAGAAGCAGCTTTCACTCCTTCATAAGCAGCTAAAATCTCTTTCTCTGTTGGAGTGTAGTTTGCCTCTGAGCCTCTGTAGCCACGACCCCAGAAACCAAGAGGACGTCCTCGTGTCTCCCCTGGAGCTCTTTGCCATAAGCACCAGGTTGGACCATTGTCACTCGCGGCCGTGTACAGAATGTTCTTAATGTCTGGACCAGTTCGGACAGGTCCCAGACCCATCGCTTGGACTACCTCTCGCTTGATCTGGTCAAAGGCTGCTTGTTGCTCAGGACCCCATTGGAAACTGTTTCTCTTTCGAGTCACATCATAGAGAGGTTTCACAATCTGACTGTATCCAGGAATGTGCAGTCTCCAAAATCCCACTATGCCTAAGAAACGCAGAGTTTCTTTCTTGTTGATGGGATTTGCCATGGTGGAGACTCTGTTTATCACATCCATTGGGATGTGACGGCGACCATCTTGCCACCGCACTCCCAGAAACTGGATTTCTCTGGCAGGTCCTTTCACCTTGTCTCGCTTGATAGCGAAACCAGCTTGCAAGAGAATGTCAAGGATTTTGTTACCTTTCTCGAAGACTTCTTCAGCAGTCTCACCCCAGACGATGATGTCATCGATGAACTGAATGTGTTCTGGAGCTCCACCTTTCTCCAAAGCATCATGGATCACTGCATGGCAGATGGTTGAACTGTGAATCCACCCCTGGGGCAAACGATTGAATGTGTACTGAATGCCTCTCCAGGTGAAAGCAAACTGAGGCCTGCATTCCTCTGCTATGGGAATAGAGAAGAAAGCATTAGCAATGTCTATGGTAGCATACCATTTGGCCTGCTTGGATTCCAGCTCATATTGGAGTTCCATCATGTCTGGTACAGCTGCACTCATGGGTGGAGTTACTTCATTCAAGGCACGGAAATCAACTGTCAGACGCCACTCTCCATTCTGCTTTCTCACAGGCCAGATTGGACTGTTGAAAGGTGAATGAGTTTTGCTGATGACCTTCTGACTCTCCAACTGACGAATCAAGTTTTGAATGGGCACCAAAGAGTCACGGTTGGTTCTGTATTGTCTGTGATGCACAGTTTGAGAAGCAACCGGCAGCTTTACATCCTCTATCTCATGTTGTCCCACAACTGCAGATTCATCTGAAAGCTCAGGTCTAATGGACAACTTCAATTTTCCTCCATCAATTTCTACAGTTGCTATTCCAAAAGCCCATTTGTAACCCTTAGGGTCTTTAAAACGCCCTTCTCTCAGAAAGTCAATTCCCAAAATACAAGGTGCATTAGGACCTGTTACAATAGTATGTTTCTTCCACTGCTTCCCAGTTAAACTTATATCAACCTCTATCTTAAACAACTCTTGAGATCCACCAGTGACTCCCTGAATAGTTATAGATTCTCCCCCTTGATAATTTGATGGTATTATGGTGCACTGAGCTCCTGTGTCAACCAAGGCCCTGTACTTCTGAAATTTTGAAGTGCCAGGCCACTGGATGTACACATCCCAATAGATTCTGTTATCTCCATTATCCCTTACCTCCCCCTGGCGGAAGGCAGGGCACCCCTAATGGTGGGGATTACCTCCACATGTACAGCTGGCACAACGTCCAGCACCAGAATTAGGATCACTGTTGGAGCTATCAGAGTTGTTCTGGGAAACTGAGGAAGCGACAGCTACCCTCCTGGTATTGCTACCTCGGGATCTGCCCCTCTGCAGCTCCCGTAACCTCTTGAAAAGATCAGAAGTTGGTTGACCATCCCATCTGTTCATGTTCTCACCAAACTGATCACGCAGAGTTATCCAGATACTGCCACGTGATTGCCTCTGCTGTCTGTTTTGGTTTGACCTATTCTGGAATGGCCTTCTTGGAGCACGTCTGTTCCTAACAGCTGAAACTTGTATCCATCTGGAGGAAGAGGAATTAGAATCATCCCCCTTCATCAAGTTGGATATGGAGGTTTTAAGTTCCTCCTTCAGCTCTTTCATGCAATTCTTCATTTCTCCAGACAAAGTTTCAATGGCTGAAACCAAAGAAGTACGTGCAAGACTATCCTCCAACTGCCTCATTTGGTCAGTGAAATGGCCAACAGTAGGAGGTGCTCCACCATAATTTCTTGCCACAATCCTGCTTGCCAGAATAGTAGCATAATTAGGAGGAGCAAGCTTAATGAGCTTTTTGGCAAGGCCTGTTCCAACAGGAATTTCATCAGGATTCAGAGTCTTATGATCTCCATACATTACTTCTCTCACAGCAAACTCTCTCAGACGCTTGATTCCCTCAGCTATTGTGGTCCAAGGCTTAGGGTTCCATGGTAAATCATCTCTGCTGGGGTACCTCAGCGAGACTGCCAGTAGGAGGCGTGCCCACAGAGAAACTTTACCAATGCACTTGCCTAGGTGCCTGTCTATGCCTGTATCCTTTGAGAGCATCCCCAACTGAGAGGCCGACTTGTCACCTACCACCAATGCTGGGGCTCCCATATCAAAACACCTGGCTAGCCAAGACAGGACTGGCTCATTATCTCCTCTGATGTAATCCTTCCTCACATGTCTAATTTCCTGTCTGGGTGCATTAGCTGACTGTATGTCATCCTCATCATCATCATCATCATCATCATCCTGAGGTCGCTGTCCCCATAATCCTATTTTAATCCTCCGTTGAATTTCTTTGAGTTCAGAGGCACTACCAGCAGTTGCTAATCTACTAGGGTCTACATCCTGACCTACATCTCCATCATCCATGTGGGGTCTCAAGAGGTCTACCAGAGTTTTAAGGCTAACCCTCTCTTCCTCATCAGAAGGATCTTTCTTAACAGAGGGACCCTGAGTAGAAGGACCCTCATCTCCATCTGCACCATCTCCTGCAGCATCTGCATCTCCTTTACGCTTTCTGGTTACAGTGGCCACCAAATTTACTGGCTTGGTTTTCACATTCACAGCAGAGTTGGAAGAGCAAGTAGCCTTATGTCTTTCTTGATACAGTGCTATCAGTAGCCATATGATTATTCCAAGAAGCAACAAATTAAGATTAAGGCTAGTACAAGATATCTAGGGTACCACTGGTTACAAAGACCCTCTGTAGTTGTAAGAGGAGTAACAAACTCATATGTGTCTGCTAGCAGATCCATAGTTGAGTTACCATAGCTTCTTAGCCCAATAAGACCATAACAGAATTCACCAACATTCAGTAACTTGTTCTTAACCCAAAGAAACGACTTATATGCCACATATCTCACAATCTTGTCTATCATGCAGGAAACAGCCCATCTGTAGACAAT
>NW_026539619.1:0-5809 GCF_027791375.1 Indicator indicator | reverse complement strand
AAACTAGAAGTGGGTAGATTTAGAATGGATGTTAGGAAGAAGTTCTTCCCCATGAGGGTAGTGAGACACTGGAACAGGTTGCCCAGGGAGGTGGTGGAAGCCTCATCCCTGGAGGTTTTGAAGGCCAGGCTGGATGTGGCTCTGAGCAACCTGATCTAGTGTGAGGTGTCCCAGCCCATGGCAGGGGGGTTGGAACTGGCTGATCCTTGAGGTCCCTTCCAACCCTAACAATTCTGTGATTCTATAAGAGGGTTGAAAAGTTCATGATGAAGGGAACTTACTGTAGAACAAGAAGGAAGTGTCAGTTTCCCCTGGTTAGCTACCAAGCTTCCTGCTGATATGCCTGTCAAGATCTGAGAGTGCTGACCAAGGCTGCATGTATACAAGTACCTGTGGCTAAACCTGAGCTTGGGCTCTCATGGCTGTGACTGCACCAGAGCAGACTGGATTCAGAAGCACATTCATGGCAGAGCTCAGTGCCCTTTGCACAGACCCATCTTCCTCCTACCATGAAAAAGAGCAAGGCCTGAGAGAAGAGGCTCCACAGTTCCCTCCCTGACACATGCAAGATCACTTGGGAGGAGCCAGTTTGCTGCTCCTTGCACTGCTCCACACCTAAGACTGAACTGCAAAACTCAAGTGTATTGATGTACTACTGTAAGAGAGCTACCAGCATCAGGTAGTCTTAATTAATCTTGTCAGCTCACTCAAAGGGCACCTTCAGACCAGAACTTAGTTTATAGAACCACAGAGTTGTTTTGGTTGGAAATAATCTTTAAGATCCTTGAGTCCAACTGTTACCTAGCTACCAAGTCTGGTGCTAAACCACGTCCCTTACCACCTTTTAAACACCTCCAGGGGTGGGGATCCACAACCACCTTTCTGGGCAGCCTATTCCACTGTTTGATAACTCTTTCAGTGAAGGATTTTCTTCTAACAGCCAACCTAAACCTGTCCTGGTGCAACTTGAAGCCATTCCCTATCTTTACTCAGCTTCAGAAGATGAACACATTTATGAATTTTAGACTGATTAGATTTGGTATTTACATTATTTGGTATTTATAATATTTTCTAAACCCAAGATCTTCACATTCCAGAGCTCAAAACAGAGAGATTAGGAACTGCATTCAAGCCCTAATGTTCACCTCATCTAAATGTATACATTTATAAAAGAAGGAGTTGCACTGTTTGGTGTTGGTCAGCAGAAATATCCCTTAGTGGTAGAACTGGCCTCTCTTCACTAAGTGAATAAATACATACCACAAATCTAATTTAGTGATTATTTAGGAATTAATTCAAATAAAAAAAAATGTTATCCACTCATTTCAAAGCAAACAGTGGCACAATGCCCAGCACAAGCAGTACACCTCTAGACATATGCCCCCCCAAATTAATAAACATTAATTCTGCATTAAGGTGAATCACACTGACAGGCTGTGTGATGGTTTGAAACTGTCGTTTTAATTTTTCCTTGCAAAGTTCAGAACAGAGAAAGTGAAAGAGTGTAAATAAGTCACTATTGGGTGTAAGAAAGCAAAATAACGATTGTTCTAAACACTTCCATTGGATAGATAGAAATGTTTAAGAACTATTACCCAAAACAAAGTAGGCATTCTGCACATTCTGCGTTCTGCAGTGGGGGCAGTTGCTGGGCTGTCTGGCTGCTGTTTCTTCTTCTCTTCTGGCTGAAGATAACACACTGGCAGCTAAGTTAACAACTTTCTGCTCTAACTAACTCTGCTTTCTGTCCAAGAGGGTAAGCTCCTGGGAGAGGGAGGCCCCTTTGGAAGGGTCCCCTTTGGGGGGAAGCAAAGGGAGATTGGTTGTGCTTTTCTGTTGATTGTATATACTTGTAAATGTTGTGAATTTTGTATATTTGTACACATTCATTGCATTTCTCTGCTTGTAAATACAGCCTTCATTTGCTTCCAGACTGAGCTAGCCTGGTTATTGTCGGTGGGGGGGGAATTTCAGCTCACACTGACGCATTTTTTATTTTTGGCGCTCCAACTCGGGGCTCAATTGCTTGTATGATTTATTCCTGCTCAGATTAGGAAGCAAAATGAAGCTGTTTTGGATTTTGAGTAATTTTATTTCATCTGTTATCGGTGTGATTGTCTACAGATGGGCTGTTTCCTGCATGATAGACAAGAATGTGAGACATGTGGCATATAAGTCGTTTCTTTGGGTTAAGAATAAGTTACTAAATGTTGTTGGATTCTGTTGTGGTTTTATTGGTCTTAGAAGATATGGTAACTCAACTATGAATCTGCTGGCAGACACATTTGAGTTTGTTACTCCTCTTACAACTACAGAGGGTCTTTGGAACCGGTGGTACCCTAGATATCTTGTGCTAGCCTTAATTTTGTTGTTTCTTGGAATAATCATATGGCTGCTGATAGCACTGTGTCAAGAAAGACGTAAGGCTACTCACTCTTCCGACCTGCGTAGATGTAAGAGGAAACATAGAAAAGCTCAGAGAGGTTCGGAATTGGTTTCTGATTACGGTGACCAGGAAATCACAGTTCAGGTTTGTGAGAAAGCTGCCGATAGTTTTGACTCAGAGCCAGCAGCAGTAGCTGCAAGACCTTTGCCAGAATCTGAGATAACAGACTCGGGTACACAAACAGACACAGTTACACAGACAGACTCGGCGACACAGACAGACTCGATTACACAGGCAGAGAGGGGTGCACGGGCAGAGAGGGGTACACAAACAGACACAGCTGCACAGAGAGAAATGGATGCGCAGACAGACACAGCTGCACAGAGAGAAATGGATGCGCAGACAGACACAGCTGCACAGAGAGAAATGGTTGTCCAGGCAGACATAGTTACACAGAGAGAAATGGTTGTGCAGACAGACATAGTTACACAGAGAGAAATCGTTGTGCAGACAGACATAGTTACACAGAGAGAAATGGTTGTGCAGACAGACATAGTTACACAGAGAGAAATGGTTGTGCAGACAGACATAGTTACACAGAGAGAAATGGTTGTGCAGACAGACATAGTTACACAGAGAGAAATGGTTGTGCAGACAGACATAGTTACACAGAGAGAAATGGTTGTGCAGACAGACATGGTTACACAGAGAGAAATGGTTGTGCAGACAGACATAGTTACACAGAGAGAAATGGTTGTGCAGACAGACATGGTTACACAGAGAGAAATGGTTGTGCAGACAGACATGGTTACACAGAGAGAAATGGTTGTGCAGACAGACATGGTTACACAGAGAGAAATGGTTGTGCAGACAGACATGGTTACACAGAGAGAAATGGTTGTGCAGGCAGACATGGTTACACAGAGAGAAATGGTTGTGCAGGCAGACATAGTTACACAGAGAGAAATGGTTGTGCAGGCAGACATAGTTACACAGAGAGAAATGGTTGTGCAGACAGACATAGTTACACAGAGAGAAATGGTTGTGCAGACAGACATAGTTACACAGAGAGAAATGGTTGTGCAGACAGACATAGTTACACAGAGAGAAATGGTTGTGCAGACAGACATAGTTACACAGAGAGAAATGGTTGTGCAGACAGACATAGTTACACAGAGAGAAATGGTTGTGCAGACAGACATGGTTACACAGAGAGAAATGGTTGTCCAGGCAGACATAGTTACACAGAGAGAAATGGTTGTGCAGACAGACATAGTTACACAGAGAGAAATGGTTGTGCAGACAGACATGGTTACACAGAGAGAAATGGTTGTGCAGACAGACATAGTTACACAGAGAGAAATGGTTGTCCAGGCAGACATAGTTACACAGAGAGAAATGGTTGTGCAGACATAGTTACACAGAGAGAAATGGTTGTCCAGGCAGACATAGTTACACAGAGAGAAATGGTTGTGCAGACAGACATGGTTACACAGAGAGAAATGGTTGTCCAGGCAGACATAGTTACACAGAGAGAAATGGTTGTGCAGACAGACATAGTTACACAGAGAGAAATGGTTGTGCAGACAGACATGGTTACACAGAGAGAAATGGTTGTGCAGACAGACATAGTTACACAGAGAGAAATGGTTGTCCAGGCAGACATAGTTACACAGAGAGAAATGGTTGTGCAGACAGACATAGTTACACAGAGAGAAATGGTTGTCCAGGCAGACATAGTTACACAGAGAGAAATGGTTGTCCAGGCAGACATAGTTACGCAGAGAGAAATGGCTGCACAGACAGACATAGCTGTGCAGGCAGACGCCATTAACGAGGCACAGTCTCCTCCTCCTCCCTCTGCTGCCCAGACGGACGCAGCAGTGGCTGCAGGATCTCAAAGCACACCTCCTACCAACCCTGCACAGACCCCCTCTGCTCCTGCTAATCCTGCACAAAATTCTTCTACTCCTTCCAACTCTGCTGTGAATGTGAAAGCCAATCCAGTGAATTTGGTTGCCACTATCAGCAGAAAGTGCAAAGGAGCTGCAGAAGGAGATACAGATGCTGCAGGAAATGGTGCAGATGGAGATGAAGGTCCTTCTACTCAGGGTCCCTCTGTTAAGAAAGATCCTTCTGGTGAGGAAGAGAAGGTTAGCCTTAAAACTCTGGCAGACCTCTTGAGACCCCACATGGATGATGGAGATGTAGGTCAGGATGTAGACCCTGCTAAATTAGTAACTGCTGGTAGTGCCTCTGAACTCAAGGAAATTCAACGGAGGATTAAAATAGGATTATGGGGACAGCAACCTCAGGATGATGATGATGATGATGAGGATGACATACAGTCAGCTAATGCACCCAGACAGGAAATTAGACATGTGAGGAAGGATTACATCAGAGGAGATAATGAGCCAGTCCTGTCTTGGCTAGCCAGGTGTTTTGATATGGGAGCCCCAGCATTGGTGGTAGGCGACAAGTCGGCCTCTCAGTTGGGGATGCTCTCAAAGGATACAGGCATAGACAGGCACCTAGGCAAGTGCATTGGTAAAGTTTCTCTGTGGGCACGCCTCCTACTGGCAGTCTCGCTGAGGTACCCCAGCAGAGATGATTTACCATGGAACCCTAAGCCTTGGACCACAATAGCTGAGGGAATCAAGCGTCTGAGAGAGTTTGCTGTGAGAGAAGTAATGTATGGAGATCATAAGACTCTGAATCCTGATGAAATTCCTGTTGGAACAGGCCTTGCCAAAAAGCTCATTAAGCTTGCTCCTCCTAATTATGCTACTATTCTGGCAAGCAGAATTGTGGCAAGAAATTATGGTGGAGTGCCTCCTACTGTTGGCCATTTCACTGACCAAATGAGGCAATTGGAGGATAGTCTTGCACGTACTTCTTTGGTTTCAGCCATTGAAACTCTGTCTGGAGAGATAAAGAATTGCATGAAAGAGCTGAAGGAGGAACTTAAAACCTCCATATCCAACTTGATGAAGGGGGATGATTCTGATTCCTCTTCCTCCAGATGGATACAAGTTTCAGCTGTTAGGAACAGACGTGCTCCAAGGAGGCCATTCCAGAATAGGTCAAACCAAAACAGACAGCAGAGGCAATCACGTGGCAGTATCTGGATAACTCTGCGTGATCAGTTTGGTGAGAACATGAACAGATGGGATGGTCAACCAACTTCTGATCTTTTCAAGAGGTTACGGGAGCTGCAGAGGGGCAGATCCCGAGGTAGCAATACCAGGAGGGTAGCTGTCGCTTCCTCAGTTTCCCAGAACAACTCTGATAGCTCCAACAGTGATCCTAATTCTGGTGCTGGACATTGTGCCAGCTGTACATGTGGATGTAATCCCCACCATTAGGGGTGCCCTGCCTTCCGCCAGGGGGAGGTAAGGGATAATGGAGATAACAGAATCTATT
>NW_026539618.1:0-5828 GCF_027791375.1 Indicator indicator | reverse complement strand
CTTGCTTTTGCGCTTTTGCTTTTGCTCTTCTCCGTTTCCTTTGCCTTTCCTCTTTTCTTCTTCTTGCTTTTGCGCTTTTGCTTTTGCTCTTCTCCGTTTCCTTTGCCTTTCCTCTTTTCTTCTTCTTGCTTTTGCGCTTTTGCTTTTGCTCTTCTCCGTTTCCTTTGCCTTTCCTCTTTTCTTCTTCTTGCTTTTGCGCTTTTGCTTTTGCTCTTCTCCGTTTCCTTTGCCTTTCCTCTTTTCTTCTTCTTGCTTTTGCGCTTTTGCTTTTGCTCTTCTCCGTTTCCTTTGCCTTTCCTCTTTTCTTCTTCTTGCTTTTGCGCTTTTGCTTGTGCTCTTCTCCGTTTCCTTTGCCTTTCCTCTTTTCTTCTTCTTGCTTTTGCGCTTTTGCTTGTGCTCTTCTCCGTTTCCTTTGCCTTTCCTCTTTTCTTCTTCTTGCTTTTGCGCTTTTGCTTGTGCTCTTCTCCGTTTCCTTTGCCTTTCCTCTTTTCTTCTTCTTGCTTTTGCGCTTTTGCTTGTGCTCTTCTCCGTTTCCTTTGCCTTTCCTCTTTTCTTCTTCTTGCTTTTGCGCTTTTGCTTGTGCTCTTCTCCGTTTCCTTTGCCTTTCCTCTTTTCTTCTTCTTGCTTTTGCGCTTTTGCTTGTGCTCTTCTCCGTTTCCTTTGCCTTTCCTCTTTTCTTCTTCTTGCTTTTGCGCTTTTGCTTGTGCTCTTCTCCGTTTCCTTTGCCTTTCCTCTTTTCTTCTTCTTGCTTTTGCGCTTTTGCTTGTGCTCTTCTCCGTTTCCTTTGCCTTTCCTCTTTTCTTCTTCTTGCTTTTGCGCTTTTGCTTGTGCTCTTCTCCGTTTCCTTTGCCTTTCCTCTTTTCTTCTTCTTGCTTTTGCGCTTTTGCTTGTGCTCTTCTCCGTTTCCTTTGCCTTTCCTCTTTTCTTCTTCTTGCTTTTGCGCTTTTGCTTGTGCTCTTCTCCGTTTCCTTTGCCTTTCCTCTTTTCTTCTTCTTGCTTTTGCGCTTTTGCTTGTGCTCTTCTCCGTTTCCTTTGCCTTTCCTCTTTTCTTCTTCTTGCTTTTGCGCTTTTGCTTGTGCTCTTCTCCGTTTCCTTTGCCTTTCCTCTTTTCTTCTTCTTGCTTTTGCGCTTTTGCTTGTGCTCTTCTCCGTTTCCTTTGCCTTTCCTCTTTTCTTCTTCTTGCTTTTGCGCTTTTGCTTGTGCTCTTCTCCGTTTCCTTTGCCTTTCCTCTTTTCTTCTTCTTGCTTTTGCGCTTTTGCTTGTGCTCTTCTCCGTTTCCTTTGCCTTTCCTCTTTTCTTCTTCTTGCTTTTGCGCTTTTGCTTGTGCTCTTCTCCGTTTCCTTTGCCTTTCCTCTTTTCTTCTTCTTGCTTTTGCGCTTTTGCTTGTGCTCTTCTCCGTTTCCTTTGCCTTTCCTCTTTTCTTCTTCTTGCTTTTGCTCTTTTGCTTGTGCTCTTCTCCGTTTCCTTTGCCTTTCCTCTTTTCTTCTTGTTGCTTTTGCTCTTTTGCTTGTGCTCTTCTCCGTTTCCTTTGCCGTTCCTCTTTTCTTCTTGTTGCTTTTGCTCTTTTTGCTTGTGCTCTTCTCCGTTTCCTTTGCCGTTCCTCTTTTCTTCTTGTTGCTTTTGCTCTTTTTGCTTGTGCTCTTCTCCGTTTCCTTTGCCGTTCCTCTTTTCTTCTTGTTGCTTTTGCTCTTTTTGCTTGTGCTCTTCTCCGTTTCCTTTGCCGTTCCTCTTTTCTTCTTGTTGCTTTTGCTCTTTTTGCTTGTGCTCTTCTCCGTTTCCTTTGCCGTTCCTCTTTTCTTCTTGTTGCTTTTGCTCTTTTTGCTTGTGCTCTTCTCCGTTTCCTTTGCCGTTCCTCTTTTCTTCTTGTTGCTTTTGCTCTTTTTGCTTGTGCTCTTCTCCGTTTCCTTTGCCGTTCCTCTTTTCTTCTTGTTGCTTTTGCTCTTTTTGCTTGTGCTCTTCTCCGTTTCCTTTGCCGTTCCTCTTTTCTTCTTGTTGCTTTTGCTCTTTTTGCTTGTGCTCTTCTCCGTTTCCTTTGCCGTTCCTCTTTTCTTCTTGTTGCTTTTGCTCTTTTTGCTTGTGCTCTTCTCCGTTTCCTTTGCCGTTCCTCTTTTCTTCTTGTTGCTTTTGCTCTTTTTGCTTGTGCTCTTCTCCGTTTCCTTTGCCGTTCCTCTTTTCTTCTTGTTGCTTTTGCTCTTTTTGCTTGTGCTCTTCTCCGTTTCCTTTGCCGTTCCTCTTTTCTTCTTGTTGCTTTTGCTCTTTTTGCTTGTGCTCTTCTCCGTTTCCTTTGCCGTTCCTCTTTTCTTCTTGTTGCTTTTGCTCTTTTTGCTTGTGCTCTTCTCCGTTTCCTTTGCCGTTCCTCTTTTCTTCTTGTTGCTTTTGCTCTTTTTGCTTGTGCTCTTCTCCGTTTCCTTTGCCGTTCCTCTTTTCTTCTTGTTGCTTTTGCTCTTTTTGCTTGTGCTCTTCTCCGTTTCCTTTGCCGTTCCTCTTTTCTTCTTGTTGCTTTTGCTCTTTTTGCTTGTGCTCTTCTCCGTTTCCTTTGCCGTTCCTCTTTTCTTCTTGTTGCTTTTGCTCTTTTTGCTTGTGCTCTTCTCCGTTTCCTTTGCCTTTCCTCTTTTCTTCTTTTTGCTTTTGCTCTTTTTGCTTTTGCTCTTCTCCGTTTCCTTTGCCTTTCCTCTTTTCTTCTTTTTGCTTTTGCTCTTTTGCTTGTTGCTCTTCTCCGTTTCCTTTGCCTTTCCTCTTTTCTTCTTTTTGCTTTTGCTCTTTTTGCTTTTGCTCTTCTCCGTTTCCTTTGCCTTTCCTCTTTTCTTCTTTTTGCTTTTGCTCTTTTTGCTTTTGCTCTTCTCCGTTTCCTTTGCCTTTCCTCTTTTCTTCTTTTTGCTTTTGCTCTTTGTTTGCTTTTGCTCTTCTCCGTTTCCTTTGCCTTTCCTCTTTTCTTCTTTTTGCTTTTGCTCTTTTGCTTTGCTTGCTCTTCTCCGTTTCCTTTGCCTTTCCTCTTTTCTTCTTTTTGCTTTTGCTCTTTTGCTTTTGCTTTTGCTCTTCTCCGTTTCCTTTGCCTTTCCTCTTTTCTTCTTTTTGCTTTTGCTCTTTGCTTTGCTTTTGCTCTTCTCCGTTTCCTTTGCCTTTCCTCTTTTCTTCTTTTTGCTTTTGCTCTTTTGCTTTGCTTTGCTCTTCTCCGTTTCCTTTGCCTTTCCTCTTTTCTTCTTTTTGCTTTTGCTCTTTTGCTTTTGCTCTTCTCCGTTTCCTTTGCCTTTCCTCTTTTCTTCTTTTTGCTTTTGCTCTTTTGCTTTTGCTTTTGCTCTTCTCCGTTTCCTTTGCCTTTCCTCTTTTCTTCTTTTTGCTTTTGCTCTTTTGCTTTTGCTTTTGCTCTTCTCCGTTTCCTTTGCCTTTCCTCTTTTCTTCTTTTTGCTTTTGCTCTTTTGCTTTTGCTTTTGCTCTTCTCCGTTTCCTTTGCCTTTCCTCTTTTCTTCTTTTTGCTTTTGCTCTTTTGCTTTTGCTTTTGCTCTTCTCCGTTTCCTTTGCCTTTCCTCTTTTCTTCTTTTTGCTTTTGCTCTTTTGCTTTTGCTTTTGCTCTTCTCCGTTTCCTTTGCCTTTCCTCTTTTCTTCTTTTGCTTTTGCTCTTTTGCTTTTGCTTTTGCTCTTCTCCGTTTCCTTTGCCTTTCCTCTTTTCTTCTTTTTGCTTTTGCTCTTTTGCTTTTGCTTTTGCTCTTCTCCGTTTCCTTTGCCTTTCCTCTTTTCTTCTTTTTGCTTTTGCTCTTTTGCTTTTGCTCTTTCTCCGTTTCCTTTGCCTTTCCTCTTTTCTTCTTTTTGCTTTTGCTCTTTTGCTTTTGCTTTTGCTCTTCTCCGTTTCCTTTGCCTTTCCTCTTTTCTTCTTTTTGCTTTTGCTCTTTTGCTTTTGCTTTTGCTCTTCTCCGTTTCCTTTGCCTTTCCTCTTTTCTTCTTTTTGCTTTTGCTCTTTTGCTTTTGCTTTTGCTCTTCTCCGTTTCCTTTGCCTTTCCTCTTTTCTTCTTTTTGCTTTTGCTCTTTTGCTTTTGCTTTTGCTCTTCTCCGTTTCCTTTGCCTTTCCTCTTTTCTTCTTTTTGCTTTTGCTCTTTTGCTTTTGCTTTGCTCTTCTCCGTTTCCTTTGCCTTTCCTCTTTTCTTCTTTTTGCTTTTGCTCTTTTGCTTTTGCTTTTGCTCTTCTCCGTTTCCTTTGCCTTTCCTCTTTTCTTCTTTTTGCTTTTGCTCTTTTGCTTTTGCTCTTTCTCCGTTTCCTTTGCCTTTCCTCTTTTCTTCTTTTTGCTTTTGCTCTTTTGCTTTTGCTCTTTCTCCGTTTCCTTTGCCTTTCCTCTTTTCTTCTTTTTGCTTTTGCTCTTTTGCTTTTGCTTTTGCTCTTCTCCGTTTCCTTTGCCTTTCCTCTTTTCTTCTTTTTGCTTTTGCTCTTTTGCTTTTGCTTTTGCTCTTCTCCGTTTCCTTTGCCTTTCCTCTTTTCTTCTTTTTGCTTTTGCTCTTTTGCTTTTGCTTTTGCTCTTCTCCGTTTCCTTTGCCTTTCCTCTTTTCTTCTTTTTGCTTTTGCTCTTTTGCTTTTGCTCTTTCTCCGTTTCCTTTGCCTTTCCTCTTTTCTTCTTTTTGCTTTTGCTCTTTTGCTTTTGCTTTTGCTCTTCTCCGTTTCCTTTGCCTTTCCTCTTTTCTTCTTTTTGCTTTTGCTCTTTTGCTTTTGCTTTTGCTCTTCTCCGTTTCCTTTGCCTTTCCTCTTTTCTTCTTTTTGCTTTTGCTCTTTTGCTTTTGCTTTTGCTCTTCTCCGTTTCCTTTGCCTTTCCTCTTTTCTTCTTTTTGCTTTTGCTCTTTTGCTTTTGCTCTTCTCCGTTTCCTTTGCCTTTCCTCTTTTCTTCTTTTTGCTTTTGCTCTTTTCTTTGCTTTTGCTCTTCTCCGTTTCCTTTGCCTTTCCTCTTTTCTTCTTTTTGCTTTTGCTCTTTTGCTTTTGCTCTTCTCCGTTTCCTTTGCCTTTCCTCTTTTCTTCTTTTTGCTTTTGCTCTTTTGCTTTTGCTCTTCTCCGTTTCCTTTGCCTTTCCTCTTTTCTTCTTTTTGCTTTTGCTCTTTTGCTTTTGCTCTTCTCCGTTTCCTTTGCCTTTCCTCTTTTCTTCTTTTTGCTTTTGCTCTTTTGCTTTTGCTCTTCTCCGTTTCCTTTGCCTTTCCTCTTTTCTTCTTTTTGCTTTTGCTCTTTTGCTTTTGCTCTTCTCCGTTTCCTTTGCCTTTCCTCTTTTCTTCTTTTTGCTTTTGCTCTTTTGCTTTTGCTCTTCTCCGTTTCCTTTGCCTTTCCTCTTTTCTTCTTTTTGCTTTTGCTCTTTTGCTTTTGCTCTTCTCCGTTTCCTTTGCCTTTCCTCTTTTCTTCTTTTTGCTTTTGCTCTTTTGCTTTTGCTCTTCTCCGTTTCCTTTGCCTTTCCTCTTTTCTTCTTTTTGCTTTTGCTCTTTTGCTTTTGCTCTTCTCCGTTTCCTTTGCCTTTCCTCTTTTCTTCTTTTTGCTTTTGCTCTTTTGCTTTTGCTCTTCTCCGTTTCCTTTGCCTTTCCTCTTTTCTTCTTTTTGCTTTTGCTCTTTTGCTTTTGCTCTTCTCCGTTTCCTTTGCCTTTCCTCTTTTCTTCTTTTTGCTTTTGCTCTTTTGCTTTTGCTCTTCTCCGTTTCCTTTGCCTTTCCTCTTTTCTTCTTTTTGCTTTTGCTCTTTTGCTTTTGCTCTTCTCCGTTTCCTTTGCCTTTCCTCTTTTCTTCTTTTTGCTTTTGCTCTTTTGCTTTTGCTCTTCTCCGTTTCCTTTGCCTTTCCTCTTTTCTTCTTTTTGCTTTTGCTCTTTTGCTTTTGC
>NW_026539617.1:0-5837 GCF_027791375.1 Indicator indicator | reverse complement strand
CTGGTTGGTGAATAGTAGAGGTTCAGTGAATCGAGCTGGACCTGCCCAATCAGATTTGTTGCGAAAGGAAGAAGGTGATAGAGTTCCTGTTATCAGAGAAAAGAATCTGTTAGGCAAAACTGTTTGGGTATTTTCTCCTTCAGGAGAGGCCAAACCTGTCCGAGGGGTGGTTTCTGCTGAAGGTCCTGGTCACACCTATTGGGTGATGCAAGAAAATGGTGAAATTCAGTGTATTCCACAAAGAAATCTAACTTTGGCTGAGAGAGGTTAAATTCAGAGTGTTGCGCAGATACAGCATAGCGCCCAAGAGGAGAGTTCATGAGATCTACGGTGCACGAACCCTGAGAGCCCTGAGTCACCTGAGAGTCCCTGTTCCTTCCTTCGCTCCATCTGCGAGGAAACAAGCTGTTTGCTGTTTTTCCTGTGATTTGACTCTTTTGAATCATCTACATCTGAAATAGCCGGAATGGACTATGGTCTTTATTCACCTATTGTTGTAGATATTATTTTAGATTAGATAAATGATAGTAGCAGCCAATGGAATTGTTTAGAAGGGGTGGACTGTGATGGTTTGAAATTGTCTTTTTAATTTTCCCTTTCAAAGTTCAGAACAGAGAAAGTGAAAGAATGTAAATAAGTCACTATTGGGTGTAAGAAAGCAAAATACTGATTGTTCTAAACACTTCCATTGGATAGATAGAAATGTTTAAGAACTATTACCCAAAACAAAGTAGGCATTCTGCACATTCTGCATTCTGCAGTGGGGGCAGTTGCTGGGCTGTCTGGCTGCTGTTTCTTCTCTTCTGGCTGAAGATAACACATACTGACCTTGGCAGCTAAGTTAACAACTTTCTGCTCTAACTAAACTCTACTTCTCTGTCCAGAGGGGTCTGGGGGGGGAAGCTCCTGGGAGAGGGAGGCCCCCTTTGGGAGGGTCCCCTTGGGGGGAAGCAAAGGGAGCTTGGTTGTGTTTTTCTGTTGATTGTATATATTTGTAAGTGTTGTGAATTTTGTATATTTGTACATTTGCATTTCATCTGCTTGTAAATACAGTTTTTCATTTGCTTCCAGACTGGGCTAGCCTGGTTATTGTCGGTGGGGGGGGGAATTTCAGCTCACACCGACACAGTGCCCCGTTTCATTCTGTGATGTAAGCGTTGTTTGTGTGAGAGTCGATGTTGAAAAATGGAAGATGTGTTAGGGGTTAACACAGAAAGCCTTCCAAGGCTACAGGGGCCGCCTTTGATGTGGGACGGAATTGCAGCCCAGACTCTACGTCCACAAATCAAAAACATGCCTCCTGGCAATTGCAAAGGAATGTTGCTCGATTTAGAAATGTTAGGAGACATATAATTACACCAGGAGCTTGCATTCCTGAATACAGGATAGTTAGAAGAAACATCCCATGCTTTAGACCGATTTTCTCTGTATAATTAAAATAAAGGCAGAAATCCATTTTTACTGATCCTAAAAGTTCAAGCTCTTGTGGTTCTAAGTTAGCTCGTGGGAGATGGGGAGTCCAAAAATCCCACTTATCTGTTAGTTTTGTACTAGGCTGTCTGATTACAGGGGAGAGTGTTAGCGGAACTGGCCATTTATCTAAGGGTAATCCTACAAGACAAGTAGAAAAGGGATTATCAGGAGAAGCAGTTGCCAAGCACAAAGTGTCCTGGCCTGTTACATTAGCAAGCGTAACCCACACATTAGTTTTTGGCAAAGGAGGAGGAAAAAGAGTTCCCCACGATTCTATAAACCCTATCCCTAGTACAATAAAAGCTATAAAACGAAACATCATTAAGTTTCTTTTAAAAAAATTCAGTTGTGTCTTTTAGTTGTCTTCAGGCAGCAGCTGCGCAGATCTTCCTCTGTCGTTATCAGCTACTCTTCTCCTGTATCATCGTCCTGCTGCTGCTGCTGCGTTAGACGCTCTCGAAAAGGTCGGACGTTTTTGGCTGGTATCCAGCGTGGTCCTTTTTCTATTGAAACACAAGCATATCCTCTGCCCCATGTTACTAAAGGATATGGACCTAAAATCTTATTTGTTTCAGGATCACGAATTAGAACTGGTGCTTTCTCTCGCACTTCCAGAGATGGATTGGTACTAAAATGCCTAAAATTAAAAACATATAAAGCCTTTTGCAGTCTTTCCTCTGGTGGTGTATTTCCCATTCCCCCTCTCTGTTGCAAAAGAAGCCGCTTCAGTGTTTGGTGGGAACGTTCTATTAGTGATTGACCTGTAGGGGAATGAGGGATACCTGTGGTATGTTTAATACCCCATGAGGTAAAAAAGGATTTAATGGCCGCAGAGGTGTAAGCAGGACCGTTGTCTGGTTTTATTTGAGAGGGAATTCCTAGTGTTGCAAAAGCTCTCACAAAGTGTCTGCGAACATCTCGGGATTTTTCTCCTGTGTGACAAGAGGCATATAAAGCTCCTGAAAAAGTATCAATAGAAGAGTGAATATATTTCAAGTTACCAAACTCAGGGAAATGTGTAAAGTCTGTTTGCCATAGTTGCAGACTTTCTAGCCCTCTAGGGTTAACTCCTCCAGAGATACTAGGAAAGGAATGCCTCTGGCAATCAGGGCACACAGAGATAATATTCGCAGCTTGTTGTGAAGAGAGGCCAAATTGTCTTTTAAGGCCTCCCGCATTCTGATGGAAAAAGGAGTGGCTGAGTTTTGCTTGGGCAATTCGGTCCGGTAATACATTTACTGGTAAAGTTAGAAGATCTGCTTGGTGGTTCCCTTCTGCAATAAAACCAGGTAAAGAAGTATGAGATCTCACATGCATGACGAAATAAGGATGTATCCTGGAATCTAAATGAAAAACCAGCTCCTGCAACAAGGTAAATAATTGTGGATTACTGATTTCTTTTAGTACTGCAGCCTCAGCTCTTTGAACTATACCTGCAACATAAGCTGAGTCAGTGACAAGATTAAGAGGTTCTGACCATTTTTGAAAGGCTCGTACCACTGCATTCAGCTCTACTATTTGGGGGGATCCTGAGACTGTGGCAATATCAGATTTCCATTGTTTGGACTGGTCGTCCCACCATACAATGACAGATTTGTGAGATTTTCCAGACCTGTCTGTAAAAACAGTGATGGCTTGTAACGGTTGGATGCTTTTCCTAGGCAGGGGAGATAAAGAGAAATCAAGGTTAAATAATTTATGCGAAGGCAGGTGCATAGAGAGCTGGCCTGTGTAGGCTGTTAGGGCTATAGCAAAAATTTCTCATTGCTGATAAAGCCATTGCAAGTATGCATCAGTGACAGGCAAATAGATACATTCAAAGCTCATTCCTGCTAAAGTCAGCAATTTTTGTCTGG
The DNA here is from genome assembly GCF_027791375.1 of Indicator indicator. Classification (NCBI taxonomy): domain Eukaryota; kingdom Metazoa; phylum Chordata; class Aves; order Piciformes; family Indicatoridae; genus Indicator; species Indicator indicator. Next base: position 2,508 of record NW_026539617.1, on the reverse strand, counting down.
CTTTGATTATCAAAGAAGCAAACATTTCATGCTGTGAAAAGATAGTTTTTGTAGATTGGTTCGGCAAAAAGATCCATTCAATGAGAAGCAGCGGATCTGATTTTCGCGTATCCCACTGAAAAATCAAAGCGTGTGGCTGTCGAGCAGGATTTAACAGGATCAGAAAAAAGGGTAACTCTGGAGCCCACCTATGAGCTTGTCTTGAGGCGATAATCATAGCAACCTTTTGCAGAGATCGGAGTGCCTCAGGACCTAAGGAACGAGGGGAGCAGAGGTCAGTATCTCCCTTAAGCAATTCAAATAAGGGACCCAGATCTGCATTAGAAATTCCTAAGAGGGGACGCACCCAGTTTATGGCACCTAATAATTTCTGAACATCATGAAGGGTCTTAACATGCGTTTTGATCTGTAAAGGTTGTGGTACAATTGATTGAGTTCGTATTCGCCATCCTAAATATCTCCAAGGTGGTACATTTTGAATTTTTTCAGGTGCTACAGTAAAACCTGCTTGGGTTACAGTGTTTATTGCAAGGGCCACAGCTTTCTCCAGGAGCTCGGGGCTTTGTGCTGCCACTAGGATATTGTCCATATAATGATATATTAAGACATCAGGAAAGGCATTTCGAACAGGACTAAGGCTCTTTGCCACATACCATTGACAAATTGTAGGGCTATTTTTCATTCCTTGTGGAAGCACAACCCAGTGATATCTCTGTAATGGTTGTTGCATATTGACGTTTGGAACTGAAAAAGCAAATTTAGAAGCATCATTTGGATGTAAAGGAATGCTAAAAAAGCAGTCTTTTTAGATCAATAACAGTCAAATGCCAATCTCGTGGTATCATTGTAGGGGAGGGTAACCCTGGTTGGAGGCTCCCCATATCTTCCATAACGTCATTAATTTTTCTGAGATCATGGAGCAAGCGCCACTTGCCTGTTTGTTTTTTAATAACAAAAATAGGAGAGTTCCATGGACTTGTGGAAGGTACAATATGCCCCTTTTTCAATTGCTCTGTAACTAATTCTTGGAGTGTGCGGAGCTTTTCCAATGGTAGGGGCCATTGGTCCACCCATACTGGGGTTTCCTGGGAATCATTAGGAAGCTGTAAAAAATTTAAATTTTAAAATGTAAAACATACATAGCTTTGTTTAACCAGGCCTCTGAAGAGGCCCCTACCATTCCCCCTCTTTAGTTTTTGCAAAAGTCACTTCAGTGTACTGCGTGAGGGAATAAGGAATACAGGGAACATGAGCGATACCCCACAATTGCAAGAATGAATTAATTTTACCAGATAGATAGGCTGGGCTATTTGTCTATTCCTGGGTAACCACTGTTTAACTATAACATTCTGGTGAGTTAACATATAAATCTACATAAACATATTCCCTAATTACATAACATTAAGGCATTGAAACATTCAGTCCCGAATGAAATGTTTCCTCCGGGGACACTCGTGCAGTCAGCTTCAGATCGATGCTTCTGATCTCAGTTAAACAGGCACTGTGGTCAGACTCAGTGGTCAGCTGATTGTCAGCTTCACGAGCACTGCTGTTTGTCCCATCCTTTGAGTCTGGTGTTCTGCCATGCTGGCATCAGGAAAAACCTGTAGGTGGGAAAAGGTGAATCCCTTTCCTAGCCCTGAGTTTTCCCTAGGGAAAACCTGTGTACCAAAAAAGGAAAAGAATTTTTTTTTTTGGTCGCTTTTCATATTCTTATAACCTTATCTTAAAACCTTTATAAACACAAAAACTAATAGAACACTCTATAACGTTCCTAAAATAATCTTATGTCCTGCTAATATCAAAAATGGTCCTAAAAATTTAAAAAATTACATAAAAATTAAACCTTCAATATAATGTACAAAAAAACACAAAAAAAAGATAATGCGCGCTTTTCAAAATGAAAACTTTTTTACCATATAGAGCTCTTTTTAAAATTTTGCCGGCAAACTCAAAAAAAGAAAGGTTCGAACCAGAAAAAAGGAAAAAAGAGAAACCTTAACCTATAAACTCATAAAACCAGTAGCACTTACACGGTATCATGCTTATTGATTAGGAAAAATACTTTAACACAATCACTAAAAACTTATAAGCAAAAGTCATTTTCTATAACAGTATACCTTATTACAAATACCAAGTTTGTTTTTTGGGTAGTCAATTACCATCGTGCTTATTGTAAAGAAATGCAACAATTGCAAACACTAAAATAATAAATTCCCAAATGCCTTAAAATCAGAAATAATGATAAAAACAATATATAGATATCAGTTGCATTCATGAAATGGTGAAATACCTTTCTTAACAAAACAACACTGTTACATTAAAATTAGAACACAGGTTTCTGCAGACCTTCAACGGGGAGTGAAACAAGAGAGTGAGATACGGAGGAAGAATGAAGGGGGGGGAGAGAAAAAGGGGGGGGAGGCAAACGGCAGTAGAGAAGACACTTTTTTCTTTTTTTTTTCTTTTCGTTGTTCACACACTGTTATCTTCAGAAATATGCAGATT
>NW_026539616.1:0-5844 GCF_027791375.1 Indicator indicator | reverse complement strand
AGTGGCCATCCTGGTAGGTGCCAACCTGGGAGAGACACACACTGGCTGTTAGCAGGAGGTAGTACCTCCTCAGCACCCCAATGCATCTTTTGAGGGACACCCCCACCCCAGCACCCTCAGGAAGAATGAGCTGAGTGATGCTTTGAGGTTTTGCAATGGTTGGGGCAGGACCTGAGACCCCATGAGGTTGGAGCCCCAACTTTTCAGAGGCCCCCCGTGCAGGATGCCCAGGGTGTGCCATGGAGACCTGTGCCAGAAGTCATGTGGTACATGGTTTCTGCACCCTAAGATGGACAGGTTAGGGTGGGGGACCCACTCTGTCACCGTGGTCTTCACCACCGCATCCTTCTCACTTCTTTCCCCAGCTTAGAGACGGCCAAATCTACCTCCCAGGTGCCGCCAGGCCTTGGCTCCATGGACCTTGGCATGGGCTTCTCCCAGCCCCTCGCCCCAGGCTCCGGCACAGCACTGCCCGCTGTAGCCCCAGTGCCCCCAGCCCTGCTGGGCACCCCCTATGCCATCTCCCTCTCCAACTTCATCGGCCTGAAGCCGATGTCCTTCCTGGCGGTGTCCCCGTCCTCCATGGCGGGTCCCAACGGCGGAACCACCACCTACACGACCAAGATCTCGGCAGCCAATGGCACCAAGAAAGCCGACCGGCAGAAGTTTTCACCCTACTGAGCCCCACTGGAGGGTGGGTGAGGGGGTCTAGGGTGCCAGCCAGTGCCAGGGACCCCTCCCCACTCCCCACCCTGTGGCCCACCCCTGGCATGCGCCCCATGTTCAGGGTGGATTCCTTTGCCCCTCACCCCAGGGAAGAGAAGGCTCTTCCTGGCAGCGATGCCCACTGGAGGAAAGGGCTGCTCCGCTGCCTTCTGCCCATCCTGGCAGTGCTGTGTCCCCCTTCTTGATTTTTCCTGCACAGGGTACTGGTACTGAAGAGGTGGGGGGGGGCTGTCCCTGCTGGCCCAGGGTCCCTGCTCTCAGAAGCCTGTGCTGGGGTGGGACCCTGTGCAGGAAGTGGGCTTCCTGACCTTCACTCTGCCCAACCTGTGATGCCCCTGCTCACCCTCCAGCTGCACCCAAAAGCTGAGTCCCACTGGATGAGGGTTTGCCTGGCCTCTATGGGGATCCTCCTTCCCCTGACTCTGGACAGGGCCCCTCCCCAGGCCACCTCAGGGCAATTGCCCAGCAACCCCATCCAAAAGCTGGTCCCTGCAGGCTTGGAAATGCTGTATATATAAGTCTATATTTTTTCCTCCTTTATAATTTATCAATGGTTTAATATAAAGATAAAATTAAAAAAAAAAATCCCCACCTTGAGTATAGACACCATCACACTGGGGGCAGCCCCAACTCCTGGGGACACAAGGTGGTGTCTGGAGGGGATTCCTTGTGGCCAGGGCGGGTGCTGGCCTTCAGCTCCAGTTTCTCTGGGGATCTTCCTGGAGCCTCCTCCATGCCATGAGGCAGTTCTCCTTCAGCCCCTGAGCAATACTGGGGCAGGAGCACCTCCCTCCCTGGGAGCTTTGTGGGTGGGACCCTGTGCCACTCTGTCTACCCCAGGGCACCTCTGGCTGGCAGCCCAGTTTGACTGGCACATGGCACCACTGTCTGGGCTTCAGCTGGACACCTGTGTCCATCAACAGCCCCTGGCCAGCCAGCATCTCCCCTGAGAGGGGCAGCCCATTCCCACTGTCTGGGACAAAGGACATGGCTGGGCAGGGCAGGTGCACAGTGCCACTCGAGCAGGAGAAACAAAGGCACAGCCTGAGCCAGCCCCTTGAGTGCCATCTCCCTAATAAGTACCGTGGATGCCAAGCACTCCTCCATTCAGACATCAGTTTTGGCTTAAACAGCCAAGGATGGAGGGCTCCACGTTGGCCACCCAGACTCAGTGAGGTGCCCAGAGCCCTGGTGTTACTGATGTTAGTTAGTGGTGTTAGCTGGGCCATGGCTCCTGAAAAAGGTGCAAGGGACATCTGCTGTTCCCCACTGGCCATTAGTGGTCCCAGTGGAGTGACAGAGATGGAGGTGTCTCCTCCCCTGCCCCTCTAGAGGAGTCCCTTGGCCTCCTGTGTCCCAAGGAGATCCCATCCACGCAGCTGGGCTGTGCTGGTGGGGCCAGAAACCATCCCAGCCTGCAGAAGGAAGATGAGGCTTCTCTAGATCTGCTGCCTTCTCCCCAGCAGAGAAACCATCTTCCACCAGGAGCTCAAGAGGCAAAACCTGAACAAGCAGCCTGGCAGGTCCCCTGCCCATTCTCCTGCCCGGCACAGTGGGACAGGGCCTCCTGCTTCTCAGCTGCTCCCATCGGGAACTTGACCTGGGATAGGGATGCCTATCTTGGTCTGGTCCAACCTGTTCCTGTTCCTGGGGCTGGGAATAATGCAGCTGGCGTGGGTCTCCAGTGTGCAAGTTGCTCTCTGGAGGAAGTGCAGGAAGTTCTCCTGGACAAGAGCCTCTGAGATGGAAAGACAGATCTCCTGGGCCAGCGGCCGGTTCAGACAGCTGCGCCGCAGCCGAGCCAGCTCTGCACGGATCTGGCGGTTCAGCAGCCCGTAGAAGAAAGGGTTGATGGCAAAGGAGGAGTAGGCAATCCAGGTGACCACCATTTCCCCGTGCCCGCTGCCCACCGTGCCAGCAGCAACAGAGGAGCGCAAGTGGAAGGTGAAGAAGGGCAGCCAGCAGCACAAGAACTGTCCCACTATGAGGACCAGAGTGAGGATGGCCTTGTTGCTTCCCAAAAAGCGCTCTGGTGTCAGCCTGGGCAGTGGCAGGTTCCTGGTGGTTATGACGGCCACTTGGCTGGCAATGGAGTCGCATCTGTGCCTTGGCACGACTGCCTGTGCCAGTGCAGGTGTGGCCTGCAGGGATGCCAGACGGGCCACTCGGTAGATACTGCAGTAGACAGCAAAGATGATGATGGTGGGCAGAACAAAGCAGGCGATGCTGAACATGATCACAAAAACCTCCTTGTGGGCCCCAGGGCTCCAGTAGACTGTGCAGCGGCTGGCACTGGTGGCCCCATTGCCTTGTGGCCAGCCCACCAGTGCCAAGACAGTGATGAGAACAGACTTGACCCAAATGAAGATCACTCCGACCACCGCCAGCCTGATAGTCATCTTGACCTCGTACCTCATGGGGTGGACAATGTAGTAGTACCGCTCCACACTGATGATGCAGATGGTCAGGATGGAGGCACTGGTGAAGCAGATCTTCAGGAATATCAAGGCCTTGCACTCAGTAATGCTGTAGATCACCCTGCTGAAGCAGGATGAGCTGGAGATAATCCCTATGGGCATGAGGAAAATGGCACAGAGGAGGTCAACCACACAGAGGTGGCAGACAAAGATGAACTTCCGGAGAAGAGGAGTTTTGAGGATGACAAGCAGCACCACAGTGTTGGCCACCAGGGCAATGAGGGTGAGTAGAACCATACAGAAGAGGCCCACCACTTCCTGGGCGATGGACTGCTCGGGGATGGAGAGTGGCTCTAGGCTGTCACTGGTGTTCTGCCCCTTTTGGCTCGCCATCCCCCGCAGAGGATTAAGCCCCCAGCTCTGGTGCCTGGGCAGCAGGGGCTGCTCTTCTGCATCCCTTAGAAGGAAACCCCACCTCAGCCATGGCTGCTGTCTTTTCTTTACCTGTCGAGGAGGGGAGTGGGGTGTGCAGGAGAAGAAGAGAAGACAAGACAAACCCAGAGACAACCTGAATCCCTCTGAGATGCTGGAGCAGGGACAGGTGCCCAGAGAGGTTATAGCACCTTGCCCACCCCAGAACCGGTATCCAGGCTGTCTCCAATCCAGTGCCAGGCTGACCCCCCCACCCCGTCCCCCTGCCCAACCACACCAGCGTGCCCTGAGGACAGGCAGCAGGAACCCAACATCCCCGTCCCTGCTCCACTCTCCAGCTGAGGGGGACCCCGTGTTGGGCGAGGGGGACCCAAGGCACCTTTGCTCCTGGGGAGCTGGGGGATGCTGCCCTGCTGGCCGGGGGTCCCTCGTGCCGGCGTTGCTCCTGCGGCAGAAGGAGGGCCCCGTGGAAGGCCAGGCTCCCCCTTCCTGTCACCCACTCCTCATCCTGTTTGCCTGCAGCCCGCCAGCTGCGGATGGCACCAGCTGTCACTCCCGGGTGCTGCCGGCACTTGCGTTGGTGCCACGGGGACAGCTGCTGGGTCCTAGCAGCCAGCGGGGCTCGGGAAGGGGGGTGCAGGGTCCCTGAAGCCTGTGCTCCCCCCCAGCATGGCCACCCACTGCAGCAGGCCTGCTCCTTCCACAGAGACAGCTCAGCCCCAAGGTTCCCAGGGCTTGAGGGACAGACCTACAGGTGGGTCTGCAGCATCTCTTCCTCAGCATCCATGGGGCAGCAGGGGAGTGCAACTGCGAGTTTCCCTTCCCCACACAGATGTGCTCAGGGGGCACACGTGAGTGGGTAGAGGGGCTTGGCATGGGTGCCAGGCTGGAGCAGGGCAGCAAGCACGGCAGCATGCATGGCACCAGAAGAAGGGCAGGCGCTCATTCTCCAGATGGATGCATGCATGGACTCCTCCATGCCCAGGCAGGGCAGCACAACTTGTTCACCCTCTGCAGCTCTGACATCGTGGTAATGGGCATGAACCTTCTACCTTGCTGAAGTGACAAGGGCACCTGGCTCACAAAGCCCCCGGCTTTCACCTGAAGGTTGCCAGCACCGGGCAGCCACAACAGGCTGTAGCCCCTCCAGAGCTACTTGCTGCCATCCATGCCAGGACCTCTCTGCACCCACCTGCTGCAAGGAAGCACCAGCACTGCTCAACACAAGGCACAGGTTTTTATTCACCCTCAGAGCAAGCTCTGTCCCCATGCCAGGCTGTCCCCACTAGATGAGGCAGTAAGAGAGTCAAGACCACTGTGCTGCCAGTTGGTGGACACCACTAGCTGGTGCTGGGACGGGGCACGGGTTGCCCAGACACTGTCAGAAGCGGAGCTGGACGAGGAAGCGGATCCGGCATTGGCTTTCCCGGTAGATGAGGTACTCGCTCTGGCTGAAGGAGGAGTCCTTGTAGGCAGGCATGGGGACAGGCTTGCCCTGGCACACCAGCACCTTCTTGCCATCCAGCAGCACCTCCTCATCTTGCGTGGGGTCTGTGCAAGGAGACATCTAGCCTGAGATCTGACCTCCCTCCTCCTGCCCTACACCCAGCCCAGCTCCACAAACTCCATCCCTCTTTGCTCCCCAGGCTCACCTGGCTCTGTCTGGCCACAGGCCAGGACGCTGTCATAGCCGGGGGGAGGCTGACGCAGCGTGGGGTCATCACGGGTGATGCAGTAAGACTTGCCAAGGGCCACCTCCGCCAGGAACATGATGCCAACCTTCTTGGACGTGCAGCCCACTACCATGGGAGAAGGGGATGGGGATAATGGCACCAGCCCTGGATTTTCATCTGGTTGTGCCCCTGCCACCCATGGCAGCCACAGGGACTGGCGGCCACGGCAGGAAAAGGGATTGGCACACCCAGAGCTGCTTCAGAGGACATGCAAAGGAGGTTAGGATGACATAGAGCCTGGGGGCATTATGAGCAGCTCTGCATGTCCCAGAACACTCACCATAGCCAGCTGACTTGCTGTTCTCAGAGGCAAAGTAGATGCCCTTGCCCACACGCCCACCAGAGTGGGGCATGATGCGTAGCCCACTCTTCAGGATGGCTGCAATCACTGCCACATTGGTGCCATGCCAAAGCAGGCGCCGGTGCTCCAGGAGGTCATGGACTTTGAAGCGCTCCTCCTGGAGAGATGCAGAGCTGAGGGCTGGCCATGGAGGGAAAGCATGGAACACCCCCACCCAAGCACCCCCAACCCCAGT
>NW_026539615.1:0-5857 GCF_027791375.1 Indicator indicator | reverse complement strand
CATTTCTACTTTTTTTCCACTCCCCTAGTCCTATCATCCCCTCACACCCTAAAAAGTCCCTCCCCAGCTTTCTTGTAGGCCCCCTTCAGATACTGGAAGGCTGCAAGTAGGTCTCCTGGGAGCCTTCTCTTCTTCAGACTGAACAACCCCAACTCTTTCAGTCTGTCCTCATAGGAGAGGAGCTCCAGCCCTCTGATCATCCTAATGGCCCTTCTCTGGACATGTTACAGCACATCCATATATTTCCTGTAATAGGGGTTCCAGAACTGGACACAGTACTCCAGGTGGAGTCTCACCAGAGTGGAGTAGAGGAGGAGAATCACCTCCCTCGACTTGCTTGGCTATGCTGGCTCATGTTAAGCTTCTCATCCACCAGCACCCCCAAGTCCTTTTCTTCAGGGCTGTTCTCAAGCCAGTCACTGCCCAGCCTATATCTGTGCTTGGCATTGTCCTGACCCAGATGCAGGACCTCGCATTTGGTCTTGTTGAACCTCTTTATAGAAAAAGCTCAAGAAATGTGGTATAAACAGCTGGTCTGTGAAGTGGATTGAAAACTGGCTCAGCAACAGAGTTCAGAAGGTTGTCATCAGTGGCACAGAGTCAAGATGGAGACCTGTGGCAAGTGGTGTTCCCCAGGGATCAATACTTGGTCCAGTTTTGTTCAATATCTTTATCAATAACCTGGATGAGGGAATTGAGAGTACCCTCAGCAAGTTCACTCATGATACAAAACTGAGGGGGGGGGGGTTTGGCTGACACCCTGTCAGGCTGTGCAGCCATCCAATAAGATATGGACAGGGTGAAGAGATGGGTGCAGGCAAACCTCATGAAGTTCAATAAGGATAAGTTCAGGGTCCTGTATCTGGGGAGGAATAACAACAGGCACCAGTACAGATTAGGGGCTGCCCTGCTAGAAAGCAGCTCCATGGAGAAAGACCTTGGAGCCCTGGTGGACAGCAAGTTGTCCATGGGACAGCAATGTGCCCTTGTGGACAGGAGAGCCAATGGTGTCCTGGGATGCATCAACAAAAGTGTGTCCAGCAGGTCTAGGGAGGTTCTTCTCCCCCCCGCTACTCTGCCCTGCTGAGACCACAGCTAGAATACTGTGTCTAGTTTTGGGCACCCCAGTTCAAGAGAGACAGAGACCTGCTGGAGAGAATCCAATGGAGAGCCACAAGGATGGTTAGGGGACTTGAGCATCTCCCCTATGAAGAGAAAGCTGGGGCTGTTTAGTCTTGAGAAGAGAAGACTGAGAGGGGATCTGATCCATGTCTATAAATACCTAAGGGGTAGGTGTCAAGTGGAGAAGGCCAATCTCTTTTCAGTGGTGCACAATAATAAGGCAAGGAACAACAAGCTTGAACATAGATTTCACCTCAGCATGAGGAGAAACTTCTTTACAGTAAGGGTGATGGAGCTCTGGAACAGGCTGCCCAGACTGGTTGTGGAGTCTCCATCTCTGGACACATTCAAAGCCCGTCTGGTTGCATTCCTGTGTGGACCATCCTAGGTGATCCTGCTTTGGCAGGAGGGTTGGACCTGATCTCTGGAGGTCCCTTCCAACCTCTAATGTACTGTGATACTGTGATACCCTCCCACCTGCTTTTTGAAGCTGATGAGTCTTGTTTTGTCTAAGTTTTCTTTCTGCAGAAGCAATTTTTTTATCTCCAAGTATTCTTCTTCATATTGATTATTTCTTCTTGACAGCAAGTGACCAGAACTGTTTTAGACATAGGAATACCACAGAAGTATCAGTGACACAGTATTTTTCTTTATTCTTTCTGTTATTTTCTGTATTCTTAATAATTTCTGATGTTCAATTTACATTTTTGACCTCAGCTGCCTTATCCTACCTTCAGATACAGATCTCACACCTGACTGATGAAAAGCAAAATTTAAGCCCATCAAAATGTATGTGCAGTCAGAAATGTAGTTCCTCATGTGACTGAGATTCTTTTATGGCTCTTCAGTTTTAATTCTGTCTGTTGTTAATAATTTAGCATCATCAACCATATTTGTCATGTCACCACTCATCCTTCTGCTCTAGGTTTTTCACAGATAAACTGAACCACACAAATACCAGCACAGTTTTTGTTACCAGCCCATCCTGCTCTTAAAACCAACCATTTAATTCTGATCCATTTTCTTTATTACATAATTAGTTATTAATACAATAGAAGATCTTTTTAATGACAGTGTAAAAAAAAAAGCCTCAACATGTCTGTGAATACTTCTTTCCTCTGTAAAAAAATAGTATTACTGCATCTCCATTATGGTGCATTCCCCATATCTATTAATTCTATAATTTTGAAAAATTAGTTGGGTGGGAAAGAAACCTAAGTACATGTTAAGATAGAAATACTAACCTTTTTTGGTACTATCTAATGGACAGCAGATATTTTTTGTGTTACTATCTTTGGAGGAATCAAAAGGTTTAAGAAGCAAACAGCCAAAAAAAACCCTCTTCTGCTTCTAGTGAAAGCAAGCCAATGTTCATTACAGACTATCAATTCACAGGAGCCACTCCAGTGGAGTTTAAAGTCACTGCTTTACACTGGACTTTGAAAATTGTGCACAAGTTATGATCTGAACAAAGTCTTTCCTAATCAAAGGAGTAGTTTCTCTTGAGCTTAATTATTTTTAATAGGGGTTAAAAAGACTTTTTCTGGGATGCTTCTGGCATCAGTGATTTGTGGAAACACCACACTCAAAGGGAAGCAAGGGAACAGAAGTGAATAATCACTCAGGAGTGAATATTTTTTGTGTTGATAATTTCACCTTCTAAAGACTTAGCTAAAAGAGAAAGGGCAGCTGTGGCTAAAATGGAAAGGAGTGACATCACATCTTTCCTGTCAAGACAGAAGATGGAGTTTTCTACTTTCCTTGAAAACAGAAGGTAGATTGGAGGTGCTGTCTCATGATAGAAAGATGGGATAATTTCTAGGAGCTTCTTAGTTTTTTAGTTTTGTCTCTGAGACATATGGAATTTGTCCTATGATATGTTTCAAATATTGAACTAATACTATTGAACTAACTTCAAAACAATGACAAAATTAGGAACACTTATCATAGTGGTATGCTGAAACAATCCTGGCACAATTTCAAGTCATTTCTTCTCATTCTACCACTTGATACTAGGGACAAGAGACCAACACCCACCTCACTGCAACCTCCTTTTAGGTGGCTGTAGAGAGAAATGAGGTCTCCCTTCAGCATTCTCTTTTACAGACTAAACAATACCAGTTCCTTCAGCTGCTCCTCATAAGACTTGCTCTTCAGGCCCTTCACCAGCTTTGTTGCCCTTCTCTGGACACACTCTGGCAACTCAATGTCTTTCAGGCCTAAAACTGAACACAGTATTTGAGATGTGGCCTTTTCAGTGCCAAGTAGATGGGAACAATCTCTTCCCTACTTCTGTTGGCCACACTATTCCTGATACAGGCCAGGATGTTGTTTGCCTTCTTGGCCATGTGGGCATATCACTGGCTTCGGCTGGAAGGGACCTCAGAGATCACCTACCCCAATCTCCTTGCCATGGGCAGGAACCAGTTACAAGTGGAGTTCCTCAAGGGTCTATTCTGGGTCTGTTTAATATCTTTGTCAACAAGACGGACAGTGGCATTGAGTGCACACTCTGCAAGTTTGCTGATTACATCCTGTTGTGTAGTGCAGCACACTCAGTTGATGAAAGGCATGTCATCCAGAAGGATCTTGACAGGCATGAGAAGTGGTTTTTGCAAACTGTGTGAGGTTCAACAAGTCAAAGTCCTGCATCTAGGTCAGGCCAATCCCAGGCACAAATACAGGCTGGGTGCAGAGTGGGTTGAGAGTAGCCCTGAAGAAAAAGACTTGGAGATGTCCAACCTGATATCCTTTTATGAGGACATAACCAGGTGGATAGATGATGGTAGAGCAGTGGATGTGGTTTACCTTGACTTCAGTAGGTTATTTGACATTGTCTCTCACAGCATCCTTGCAGCTAAGCTGAGGCATCGTGGTCTGGATGATCGGGTAGTGAGGTGGATTGAGAACTGGCTGAAGGAAAGAAGTCAGAGAGTTTTGATCAATGGGACAGAGTCTAGATGGAGGCCTGTACCTAGTGGAGTGCCTCAGGGGTCAGTACTGGGACCAGTACTATCCAATGTATTCATCAATGACCTGGATGAGGGAGCAGAATGCACTGTCCGCAAGTTTGCTGATGACATCAAACTGGGTGGAGTGGCTGACACACCTGAGGGTTGTGCTGACATTCAGCAGGACTTGGACAGGCTGGAGAGCTGGACAGGGAGAAATTTAATGAAGTTCAGCAAGGGCAACTGTAGAGTCTTACCCCTAGGAAAGAACAACTCCATATATCAGTATAGATTGGGGACTGAGCTGCTGGAGAGCAGTGAAGGGGAAAAGGACCTGGGGGTCCTAGTGGATAGAAGGTCAACCATGAGCCAGCAATGTGCTCTTGTGGCCAAGAAGGCCAATGCCATTTTGGGGTGTATTAGAAGGGGTGTGGTCAGTAGGTCAAGGGAGGTTCTCTTTCCTCTCTACCCTGCCCTGGTGAGGCCACATCTGGAATATTGTGTCCAGTTCTGGGCCTCTCAGTTCAAGAAGGACAGGGAACTACTTGAGAGAGTCCAGTGCAGAGCCACAAAAATGATTAAGGGAGTGGAACATCTTCCTTATGAGGACAGACTGAGGGAGCTGGGGCTCTTTAGCTTGGAGAAGAGGAGACTAAGGGGTGACCTATTCATGTTTATAAATACGTGAAGGGTGAGTGCCAAGAGGATGGAGCCAGGCTCTTCTCAGCGATGGCCAATGACAGGACAAGGGGCAATGGGTGGAAGTTGAGGCATAGGAAGTTCCGTGGAAACAGGGGGAAGAATTATTTCACTGTGAGGGTGACAGAACACTGGAACAGGCTGCCCAGGGCGGTTGCGGAGTCTTCCTCTCTGGAGATATTCAAGACCTGCCTGGATGAGTTCCTGTGTGACCTGGTACAGGTGATCCTGCTCTGGCAGGGGGGTTGGACTAGATGAACTTTCGATGTCCCTTCCAGCTCCTGACATTCTGTGATTGTGATTCTGTGGTGTTAATGGATTAGAGGCCATGGACAGGGATGCCTCTCAACTAGACTTGGTTGCTCAAGGCCTCATCCAAACTGGTATTGAACACCTTCAGGGAGGGACCATCCACAACAACTCTAGGCAACCCATTCCAGGATCTCACTACCTTCATACTGAAGAACTTCTTCCTAAAATCCAGTTTAAAACTAGTCTCTCTCAGTTTAAAACCATTCCCCCTTGTCAATAGGCACCTCTCCAGCTTTCCTGTAGGCTGCTGTCAGGTATTGAAAGATCCCCCTTGAATCTTCCCTTCTCCAGGCTGAACAACCCCAGATCACTCAGCCTATCCCCACAGCGGAGGTGTTCCAGCCCTTGGATCATCTTTACGGCCCTCCTCTGGACTTCAACAGTCTGTGTCCTTATCATAGGGACACCAGAACTGAATGCAATTGTCGAGATGGGGTCTCACAAGAGAAAAAGTAAAGGGGAAGAATCACCTCCCTTGACCTGCTGGCCACACCCTCTTGATGATGCTTAGGATACAATTTGCCTACTGGGCTGCATGAGCACACTGTTGACTCATGTTGAGCTTCTCATCCATCAACACCTCCAAGTATTTTTCTTCAGGGCTATTCTCAACCCACTCCGCACCCAGCCTGTATTTGTGCCTGAGATTGGCCTGACCCAGATGCAGGACCTTGTCCTTTGACTTGCTGAACCTCATTCATATCATACTGGCCCAGTTCTCAAGTCTGTCAAGATCCCTCTGGATGGTATCCACTCTGAGTGAGTCCACCATA
>NW_026539614.1:0-5898 GCF_027791375.1 Indicator indicator | reverse complement strand
AGAAAAGAGGAAAGGCAAAGGAAACGGAGAAGAGCAAAAGAAAAAGCAAAAGAGCGAAAGGAAAAAGAAGAAAAGAGGAAAGGCAAAGGAAACGGAGAAGAGCAAAAGCAAAAGAGCGAAAGCAAAAAGAAGAAAAGAGGAAAGGCAAAGGAAACGGAGAAGAGCAAAAGCAAAAGAGCGAAAGCAAAAAGAAGAAAAGAGGAAAGGCAAAGGAAACGGAGAAGAGCAAAAGCAAAAGAGCGAAAGCAAAAAGAAGAAAAGAGGAAAGGCAAAGGAAACGGAGATGAGCAAAAGCAAAAGAGCGAAAGCAAAAAGAAGAAAAGAGGAAAGGCAAAGGAAACGGAAAAGAGCAAAAGCAAAAGCAAAAGAGCGAAAGCAAAAAGAAGAAAAGAGGAAAGGCAAAGGAAACGGAAAAGAGCAAAAGAAAAAGCAAAAGAGCAAAAGCAAAAAGAAGAAAAGAGGAAAGGCAAAGGAAACGGAGAAGAGCATAATCAAAAGCAAAAGAGCAAAAGCAAAAAGAAGAAAAGAGGAAAGGCAAAGGAAACGGAGAAGAGCAAAAGCAAAAGCAAAAGAGCAAAAGCAAAAAGAAGAAAAGAGGAAAGGCAAAGGAAACGGAGAAGAGCAAAAGCAAAAGCAAAAGAGCAAAAGCAAAAAGAAGAAAAGAGGAAAGGCAAAGGAAACGGAGAAGAGCAAAAGCAAAAGAGCAAAAGCAAAAAGAAGAAAAGAGGAAAGGCAAAGGAAACGGAGAAGAGCAAAAGCAAAAGCAAAAGAGCAAAAGCAAAAAGAAGAAAAGAGGAAAGGCAAAGGAAACGGAGAAGAGCAAAAGCAAAAGAGCAAAAGCAAAAAGAAGAAAAGAGGAAAGGCAAAGGAAACGGAGAAGAGCAAAAGCAAAAGAGCGAAAGCAAAAAGAAGAAAAGAGGAAAGGCAAAGGAAACGGAGAAGAGCAAAAGCAAAAGAGCGAAAGCAAAAAGAAGAAAAGAGGAAAGGCAAAGGAAACGGAGAAGAGCAAAAGCAAAAGAGCGAAAGCAAAAAGAAGAAAAGAGGAAAGGCAAAGGAAACGGAGAAGAGCAAAAGAAAAAGAAAAAGAGCGAAAGCAAAAAGAAGAAAAGAGGAAAGGCAAAGGAAACGGAGAAGAGCAAAAGCAAAAGAGCGAAAGCAAAAAGAAGAAAAGAGGAAAGGCAAAGGAAACGGAGAAGAGCAAAAGCAAAAGAGCGAAAGCAAAAAGAAGAAAAGAGGAAAGGCAAAGGAAACAGAAAAGAGCAAAAGCAAAAGCAAAAGAGCGAAAGCAAAAAGAAGAAAAGAGGAAAGGCAAAGGAAACGGAAAAGAGCAAAAGAAAAAGCAAAAGAGCGAAAGCCAAAAGAAGAAAAGAGGAAAGGCAAAGGAAACGGAGAAGAGCATAATCAAAAGCAAAAGAGCAAAAGCAAAAAGAAGAAAAGAGGAAAGGCAAAGGAAACGGAGAAAAGCAAAAGCAAAAGAGCAAAAGCAAAAAGAAGAAAAGAGGAAAGGCAAAGGAAACGGAGAAGAGCAAAAGCAAAAGCAAAAGAGCAAAAGCAAAAAGAAGAAAAGAGGAAAGGGAAAGGAAACGGAGAAGAGCAAAAGCAAAAGAGCAAAAGCAAAAAGAAGAAAAGAGGAAACGCAAAGGAAACGGAAAAGAGAAAAAGCAAAAGAGCAAAAGTAAAAAGAAGAAAAGAGGAAACGCAAAGGAAACGGAAAAAAGCAAAAGCAAAATAGCGAAATCAAAAAGAAGATAAGAGGAAAGGCAAAGGAAACGGAGAAGAGCAAAAGCAAAAGCAAAAGAGCAAAAGCAAAAAGAAGAAAAGAGGAAAGGCAAAGGAAACGGAGAAGAGCAAAAGCAAAAGCAAAAGAGCAAAAGCAAAAAGAAGAAAAGAGGAAAGGCAAAGGAAACGGAGAAGAGCAAAAGCAAAAGCAAAAGAGCAAAAGCAAAAAGAAGAAAAGAGGAAAGGCAAAGGAAACGGAGAAGAGCAAAAGCAAAAGCAAAAGAGCAAAAGCAAAAAGAAGAAAAGAGGAAAGGCAAAGGAAACGGAGAAGAGCAAAAGCAAAAGAGCAAAAGCAAAAAGAAGAAAAGAGGAAAGGCAAAGGAAACGGAGAAAGAGCAAAAGCAAAAGCAAAAGAGCAAAAGCAAAAAGAAGAAAAGAGGAAAGGCAAAGGAAACGGAGAAGAGCAAAAGCAAAAGCAAAAGAGCAAAAGCAAAAAGAAGAAAAGAGGAAAGGCAAAGGAAACGGAGAAGAGCAAAAGCAAAAGAGCGAAAGCAAAAAGAAGAAAAGAGGAAAGGCAAAGGAAACGGAGAAGAGCAAAAGCAAAAGAGCGAAAGCAAAAAGAAGAAAAGAGGAAAGGCAAAGGAAACGGAGAAGAGCAAAAGCAAAAGAGCGAAAGCAAAAAGAAGAAAAGAGGAAAGGCAAAGGAAACGGAGAAGAGCAAAAGAAAAAGCAAAAGAGCGAAAGCAAAAAGAAGAAAAGAGGAAAGGCAAAGGAAACGGAGAAGAGCAAAAGCAAAAGAGCGAAAGCAAAAAGAAGAAAAGAGGAAAGGCAAAGGAAACGGAGAAGAGCAAAAGCAAAAGAGCGAAAGCAAAAAGAAGAAAAGAGGAAAGGCAAAGGAAACGGAGAAGAGCAAAAGCAAAAGAGCGAAAGCAAAAAGAAGAAAAGAGGAAAGGCAAAGGAAACGGAGAAGAGCAAAAGCAAAAGAGCGAAAGCAAAAAGAAGAAAAGAGGAAAGGCAAAGGAAACGGAGAAGAGCAAAAGAAAAAGCAAAAGAGCGAAAGCAAAAAGAAGAAAAGAGGAAAGGCAAAGGAAACGGAGAAGAGCAAAAGCAAAAGAGCGAAAGCAAAAAGAAGAAAAGAGGAAAGGCAAAGGAAACGGAGAAGAGCAAAAGCAAAAGAGCGAAAGCAAAAAGAAGAAAAGAGGAAAGGCAAAGGAAACGGAAAAGAGCAAAAGCAAAAGCAAAAGAGCGAAAGCAAAAAGAAGAAAAGAGGAAAGGCAAAGGAAACGGAAAAGAGCAAAAGAAAAAGCAAAAGAGCAAAAGCAAAAAGAAGAAAAGAGGAAAGGCAAAGGAAACGGAGAAGAGCATAATCAAAAGCAAAAGAGCAAAAGCAAAAAGAAGAAAAGAGGAAAGGCAAAGGAAACGGAGAAGAGCAAAAGCAAAAGAGCAAAAGCAAAAAGAAGAAAAGAGGAAAGGCAAAGGAAACGGAGAAGAGCAAAAGCAAAAGCAAAAGAGCAAAAGCAAAAAGAAGAAAAGAGGAAAGGCAAAGGAAACGGAAAAGAGCAAAAGCAAAAGAGCAAAAGCAAAAAGAAGAAAAGAGGAAACGCAAAGGAAACGGAAAAGAGAAAAAGCAAAAGAGCAAAAGTAAAAAGAAGAAAAGAGGAAACGCAAAGGAAACGGAAAAAAGCAAAAGCAAAATAGCGAAAGCAAAAAGAAGAAAAGAGGAAAGGCAAAGGAAACGGAGAAGAGCAAAAGCAAAAGCAAAAGAGCAAAAGCAAAAAGAAGAAAAGAGGAAAGGCAAAGGAAACGGAGAAGAGCAAAAGCAAAAGCAAAAGAGCAAAAGCAAAAAGAAGAAAAGAGGAAAGGCAAAGGAAACGGAGAAGAGCAAAAGCAAAAGCAAAAGAGCAAAAGCAAAAAGAAGAAAAGAGGAAAGGCAAAGGAAACGGAGAAGAGCAAAAGCAAAAGAGCGAAAGCAAAAAGAAGAAAAGAGGAAAGGCAAAGGAAACGGAGAAGAGCAAAAGCAAAAGATCAAAAGCAAAAAGAAGAAAAGAGGAAAGGCAAAGGAAACGGAGAAGAGCAAAAGAAAAAGCAAAAGAGCGAAAGCAAAAATAAGAAAAGAGGAAAGGCAAAGGAAACGGAGAAGAGCAAAAGCAAAAGAGCGAAAGCAAAAAGAAGAAAAGAGGAAAGGCAAAGGAAACGGAGAAGAGCAAAAGCAAAAGAGCGAAAGCAAAAAGAAGAAAAGAGGAAAGGCAAAGGAAACGGAGAAGAGCAAAATCAAAAGAGCGAAAGCAAAAAGAAGAAAAGAGGAAAGGCAAAGGAAACGGAGAAGAGCAAAAGCAAAAGCAAAAGAGCAAAAGCAAAAAGAAGAAAAGAGGAAAGGCAAAGGAAACGGAGAAGAGCAAAAGCAAAAGAGCAAAAGCAAAAAGAAGAAAAGAGGAAAGGCAAAGGAAACGGAGAAGAGCAAAAGCAAAAGAGCAAAAGCAAAAAGAAGAAAAGAGGAAAGGCAAAGGAAACGGAGAAGAGCAAAAGCAAAAGAGCAAAAGCAAAAAGAAGAAAAGAGGAAAGGCAAAGGAAACGGAAAAGAGCAAAAGCAAAAGAGCAAAAGCAACAAGAAGAAAAGATGAAAAGGCAAAGGAAACGGAAAAGAGCAAAAGCAAAAGAGCAAAAGCAAAAAGAAGAAAAGAGGAAAGGCAAAGGAAACGGAAAAGAGCAAAAGCAAAAGAGCAAAAGCAAAAAGAAGAAAAGAGGAAAGGCAAAGGAAACGGAGAAGAGCAAAAGCAAAAGAGCAAAAGCAAAAAGAAGAAAAGAGGAAAGGCAAAGGAAACGGAGAAGAGCAAAAGCAAAAGAGCAAAAGCAAAAAGAAGAAAAGAGGAAAGGCAAAGGAAACGGAGAAGAGCAAAAGCAAAAGCAAAAGAGCAAAAGCAAAAAGAAGAAAAGAGGAAAGGCAAAGGAAACGGAGAAGAGCAAAAGCAAAAGCAAAAGAGCAAAAGCAAAAAGAAGAAAAGAGGAAAGGCAAAGGAAACGGAGAAGAGCAAAAGCAAAAGCAAAAGAGCAAAAGCAAAAAGAAGAAAAGAGGAAAGGCAAAGGAAACGGAGAAGAGCAAAAGCAAAAGCAAAAGAGCAAAAGCAAAAAGAAGAAAAGAGGAAAGGCAAAGGAAACGGAGAAGAGCAAAAGCAAAAGAGCAAAAGCAAAAAGAAGAAAAGAGGAAAGGCAAAGGAAACGGAGAAGAGCAAAAGCAAAAGAGCAAAATCAAAAAGAAGAAAAGAGGAAAGGCAAAGGAAACGGAGAAGAGCAAAAGAAAAAGAAAAAGAGCAAAAGCAAGAAGAAAAAGAGCAAAAGCAAAAAGAAGAAAAGAGGAAAGGCAAAGGAAACAGAGAAGAGCAAAAGAAAAATAAAAGAGCGAAAGCAAAAAGAAGAAAAGAGGAAAGGCAAAGGAAACGGAGAAGAGCAAAAGAAAAAGAAAAAGAGCGAAAGCAAAAAGAAGAAAAGAGGAAAGGCAAAGGAAACGGAGAAGAGCAAAAGCAAAAGAGCGAAAGCAAAAAGAAGAAAAGAGGAAAGGCAAAGGTAATGGAGAAGAGCAAAAGCAAAAGAGCGAAAGCAAAAAGAAGAAAAGAGGAAAGGCAAAGGAAACGGAGAAGAGCAAAAGAAAAAGAAAAAGAGCAAAAGCAAGAAGAAAAAGAGCAAAAGCAAAAAGAAGAAAAGAGTAAAGGTAAAGGAAACGGAGAAGAGCAAAAAAAAAGAAAAAGAGCGAAAGCAAAAAGAAGAAAAAAGGAAAGGCAAAGGAAACGGAGAAGAGCAAAAGAAAAAGAAAAAGAGCGAAAGCAAAAAGAAGAAAAGAGGAAAGGCAAAGGAAACGGAGAAGAGCAAAAGCAAAAGAGCGAAAGCAAAAAGAAGCAAAGAGGAAAGGCAAAGGAAACGGAGAAGAGCAAAAGCAAAAGAGCAAAAGCAAAAAGAAGAAAAGAGGAAAGGCAAAGGAAACGGAAAAGAGCAAAAGCAAAAGCAAAAGAGCGAAAGCCAAAAGAAGAAAAGAGGAAAGGCAAAGGAAACGGAAAAGAGCAAAAGAAAAAGCAAAAGAGCAAAAGCAAAAAGAAGAAAAGAGGAAAGGCAAAGGAAACGGAGAAGAGCAAAAGCAAAAGCAAAAGAGCAAAAGCAAAAAGAAGAAAAGAGGAAAGGCAAAGGAAA
>NW_026539613.1:0-5906 GCF_027791375.1 Indicator indicator | reverse complement strand
AATAAGTCACTATTGGGTGTAAGAAAGCAAAATAACGATTGTTCTAAACACTTCCATTGGATAGATAGAAATGTTTAAGAACTATTACCCAAAACAAAGTAGGCACTCTGCACATTCTGCGTTCGGCAGTGGGGGCAGTTGCTGGGCTGTCTGGCTGCTGTTTCTTCTTCTCTTCTGGCTGAAGATAACACACTGACCTTGGCAGCTAAGTTAACAACTTTCTGCTTAACTAACTCTGCTTCTCTGTCCAGGGGGGTCTGGGGGGGAAGCTCCTGGGAGAGGGAGGCCCCTTTGGGAGGGTCCCCTTGGGGGGAAGCAAAGGGAGATCGATTGTGCTTTTTCTGTTGATTGTATATATTTGTGAATGTTGTGAATTTTGTATATTTGTACATATTCATTGCATTTCATTGTAGATTTTAGACTCTGCTTGTAAATACAGCTTTTCATTTGCTTCCAGACTGAGCTAGCCTGGTTATTGTTGGTGGGGGGGGAATTTCAGCTCACACCGACACACTTTTTATTTTTGGCGCTCCAACTCGGGGCTCGATTGCTTGTTTGATTTATTTCTGCTCAGATTAGGAAGCAAAATGAAGCTGTTTTGGATTTTGAGTCATTTTATTTCATCTATTATCAGTGTGATTGTTTACAGATGGGCTGTTTCCTGCATGATAGACAAGATTGTGAGATATGTGGCATATAAGTCGTTTCTTTGGGTTAAGAACAAGTTACTGAATGTTGGTGAATTCTGTTATGGTCTTATTGGGCTAAGAAGCTATGGTAACTCAACTATGGATCTGCTAGCAGACACATATGAGTTTGTTACTCCTCTTACAACTACAGAGGGTCTTTGGAACCAGTGGTACCCTAGATATCTTGTACTAGCCTTAATCTTAAATTTGTTGCTTCTTGGAATAATCATATGGCTACTGATAGCACTGTGTCAAGAAAGACATAAGGCTACTTGCTCTTCCAACTCTGCTGTGAATGTGAAAACCAAGCCAGTAAATTTGGTGGCCACTGTAACCAGAAAGCGTAAAGGAGCTGCAGGAGGAGATGCAGATGCTGCAGGAGATGGTGCAGATGGAGATGAGGGTCCTTCTACTCAGGGTCCCTCTGTTAAGAAAGATCCTTCTGATGAGGAAGAGAGGGTTAGCCTTAAAACTCTGGTAGACCTCTTGAGACCCCACATGGATGATGGAGATGTAGGTCAGGATGTAGACCCTAGTAGATTAGCAACTGCTGGTAGTGCCTCTGAACTCAAAGAAATTCAACGGAGGATTAAAATAGGATTATGGGGACAGCGACCTCAGGATGATGATGATGATGATGATGAGGATGACATACAGTCAGCTAATGCACCCAGACAGGAAATTAGACATGTGAGGAAGGATTACATCAGAGGAGATAATGAGCCAGTCCTGTCTTGGCTAGCCAGGTGTTTTGATATGGGAGCCCCAGCATTGGTGGTAGGTGACAAGTCGGCCTCTCAGTTGGGGATGCTCTCAAAGGATACAGGCATAGACAGGCACCTAGGCAAGTGCATTGGTAAAGTTTCTCTGTGGGCACGCCTCCTACTGGCAGTCTCGCTGAGGTACCCCAGCAGAGATGATTTACCATGGAACCCTAAGCCTTGGACCACAATAGCTGAGGGAATCAAGCGTCTGAGAGAGTTTGCTGTGAGAGAAGTAATGTATGGAGATCATAAGACTCTGAATCCTGATGAAATTCCTGTTGGAACAGGCCTTGCCAAAAAGCTCATTAAGCTTGCTCCTCCTAATTATGCTACTATTCTGGCAAGCAGGATTGTGGCAAGAAATTATGGTGGAGCACCTCCTACTGTTGGCCATTTCACTGACCAAATGAGGCAGTTGGAGGATAGTCTTGCACGTACTTCTTTGGTTTCAGCCATTGAAACTCTGTCTGGAGAAGATGAAGAATTGCATGAAAGAGCTGAAGGAGGAACTTAAAACCTCCATATCCAACTTGATGAAGGGGGATGATTCTAATTCCTCTTCCTCCAGATGGATACAAGTTTCAGCTGTTAGGAACAGACGTGCTCCAAGGAGGCCATTCCAGAATAGGTCAAACCAAAACAGACAGCAGAGGCAATCACGTGGCAGTATCTGGATAACTCTGCGTGATCAGTTTGGTGAGAACATGAACAGATGGGATGGTCAACCAACTTCTGATCTTTTCAAGAGGTTACGGGAGCTGCAGAGGGGCAGATCCCGAGGTAGCAATACCAGGAGGGTAGCTGTCGCTTCCTCAGTTTCCCAGAACAACTCTGATAGCTCCAACAGTGATCCTAATTCTGGTGCTGGACGTTGTGCCAGCTGTACATGTGGAGGTAATCCCCACCATTAGGGGTGCCCTGCCTTCCGCCAGGGGGAGGTAAGGGATAATGGAGATAACAGAATCTATTGGGATGTGTACATCCAGTGGCCTGGCACTTCAAAATTTCAGAAGTACAGGGCCTTGGTTGACACAGGAGCTCAGTGCACCATAATACCATCAAATTATCAAGGGGGAGAATCTATAACTATTCAGGGAGTCACTGGTGGATCTCAAGAGTTGTTTAAGATAGAGGTTGATATAAGTTTAACTGGGAAGCAGTGGAAGAAACATACTATTGTAACAGGTCCTAATGCACCTTGTATTTTGGGAATTGACTTTCTGAGAGAAGGGCGTTTTAAAGACCCTAAGGGTTACAAATGGGCTTTTGGAATAGCAACTGTAGAAATTGATGGAGGAAAATTGAAGTTGTCCATTAGACCTGAGCTTTCAGATGAATCTGCAGTTGTGGGACAACATGAGATAGAGGATGTAAAGCTGCCGGTTGCTTCTCAAACTGTGCATCACAGACAATACAGAACCAACCGTGACTCTTTGGTGCCCATTCAAAACTTGATTCGTCAGTTGGAGAGTCAGAAGGTCATCAGCAAAACTCATTCACCTTTCAACAGTCCAATCTGGCCTGTGCGAAAGCAGAATGGAGAGTGGCGTCTGACAGTTGATTTCCGTGCCTTGAATGAAGTAACTCCACCCATGAGTGCAGCTGTACCAGACATGATGGAACTCCAATATGAGCTGGAATCCAAGCAGGCCAAATGGTATGCTACCATAGACATTGCTAATGCTTTCTTCTCTATTCCCATAGCAGAGGAATGCAGGCCTCAGTTTGCTTTCACCTGGAGAGGCATTCAGTACACATTCAATCGTTTGCCCCAGGGGTGGATTCACAGTTCAACCATCTGCCATGCAGTGATCCATGATGCTTTGGAGAAAGGTGGAGCTCCAGAACACATTCAGTTCATCGATGACATCATCGTCTGGGGTGAGACTGCTGAAGAAGTCTTCGAGAAAGGTAACAAAATCCTTGACATTCTCTTGCAAGCTGGTTTCGCTATCAAGCGAGACAAGGTGAAAGGACCTGCCAGAGAAATCCAGTTTCTGGGAGTGCGGTGGCAAGATGGTCGCCGTCACATCCCAATGGATGTGATAAACAGAGTCTCCACCATGGCAAATCCCATCAACAAGAAAGAAACTCTGCGTTTCTTAGGCATAGTGGGATTTTGGAGACTGCACATTCCTGGATACAGTCAGATTGTGAAACCTCTCTATGATGTGACTCGAAAGAGAAACAGTTTCCAATGGGGTCCTGAGCAACAAGCAGCCTTTGACCAGATCAAGCGAGAGGTAGTCCAAGCGATGGGTCTGGGACCTGTCCGAACTGGTCCAGACATTAAGAACATTCTGTACACGGCCGCGAGTGACAATGGTCCAACCTGGTGCTTATGGCAAAGAGCTCCAGGGGAGACACGAGGACGTCCTCTTGGTTTCTGGGGTCGTGGCTACAGAGGCTCAGAGGCAAACTACACTCCAACAGAGAAAGAGATTTTAGCTGCTTATGAAGGAGTGAAAGCTGCTTCTGAAGTGATCGGAACTGAGTCACAACTTCTTCTAGCTCCTAGATTGCCAGTTCTGAATTGGATGTTCAAAGGCAAAGGTTCTTCACCACATCATGCAACAGATGCTACCTGGTCTAAGTGGATGGCTCTAATAACACAGAGAGCTCGAATGGGAAATCTCGAAAGGCCTGGTTTGGTGGAGGTGATCACAAACTGGCCAGAAGGCACAAGCTGTGCTAAACCTCCAGAGGAGAGAGTAACTCGTGCAGAGGAAGCTCCTCCTTACAGTGATCTGTCTGATGATGAAAAGAGATATGCTTTGTTCACAGACGGTTCCTGTCGTCTTGTTGGGAACAAGCGGAGATGGAAATCTGCAGTGTGGAGCCCAACGCGCAGAGTTGCAGAAGCGAGAGATGGAGAAGGAGAATCCAGTCAATTTGCAGAGGTAAAAGCTGTCCAGCTAGCTCTTAACATAGCTGAACGTGAGAGATGGCCAAAGCTTTATCTCTACACCGACTCGTGGATGGTAGCCAATGCCTTGTGGGGTTGGCTGAAAGACTGGAAGAAGAATGGCTGGCAGAGGAAAGGAAAGCCAATCTGGGCTGCAGATCTGTGGCAAGACATTGCTGCTCGCATTGAGAGAATCCCAGTGAAAGTGAGACACATCGATGCTCACATTCCTAAGAGCAAAGCTACTGAGGAACAACAACACAACCATCAGGCAGATCTAGCTGCAAGAGTTTCCCAGGTGGACACAAACTCTGATCCTGATCCTGATCTTGACTGGAAACACCGAGGTGAGCTGTTCTTAGCTCGGTGGGCCCATGACTCGTCAGGACATCAAGGCAGAGATGCAACCTACCGATGGGCTCGTGACAGATCCATTGACATTTCCATGGATGCTATCACACAAGTCATCCATGACTGTGACATTTGTGCTGCTATTAAGCAGGCAAAGCGGATCAAGCCCTTGTGGTACGGTGACCGATGGTCCAAGTACAAGTATGGTGAAGCCTGGCAGATTGACTACATCACTCTACCTCGTTCTCGATCTGGTAAGCAGTATGTGCTGACTATGGTAGAGGCAAGCACTGGATGGCTGGAAACTTATCCAGTTCCTCATGCAACTGCACGTAACACCATTCTTGGTCTGGAGAGACAAATCCTGTGGAGACACGGAACTCCAGAGAGGATTGAGTCAGACAACGGAACTCACTTCAAGAACAATCTTGTAAAAAACTGGGCCAAAGAGCACGGCATCGAGTGGATATTCCACATTCCCTACTATGCACCAGCTGCAGGGAAGATCGAACGCTACAACGGTTTGCTGAAAACCACTCTCAAAGCCATGGGGGGTGGATCTTTGAAAAACTGGGAGAAACATTTAGCACAAGCAACCTGGTTGGTGAATAGTAGAGGTTCAGTGAATCGAGCTGGACCTGCCCAATCAGATTTGTTGCGAAAGGAAGAAGGTGGTAGAGTTCCTGTTATCAGAGAAAAGAATCTGTTAGGCAAAACTGTTTGGGTATTTTCTCCTTCAGGAGAGGCCAAACCTGTCCGAGGGGTGGTTTCTGCTGAAGGTCCTGGTCACACCTATTGGGTGATGCAAGAAAATGGTGAAATTCAGTGTATTCCACAAAGAAATCTAACTTTGGCTGAGAGAGGTTAAATTCAGAGTGTTGCGCAGATACAGCATCGCGCCCAAGAGGAGAGTTCATGAGATCTACGGTGCACGAACCCTGAGAGCCCTGAGTCACCTGAGAGTCCCTGTTCCTTTCTTCGCTCCATCTGCGAGGAAACAAGCTGTTTGCTGTTTTTCCTGTGATTTGACTCTTTTGAATCATCTACATCTGAGATAGCCGGAATGGACTATGGTCTTTATTCACCTATTGTTGTAGATATTATTTTAGATTAGATAAATGATAGTAGCAGCCAATGGAATTGTTTAGAAGGGGTGGACTGTGGTGGTTTGAAACTGTCTTTTTAATTTTTCCTTGC
>NW_026539612.1:0-5920 GCF_027791375.1 Indicator indicator | reverse complement strand
TTCTAAACACTTCCATTGGATAGATAGAAATGTTTAAGAACTATTACCCAAAACAAAGTAGGCATTCTGCACATTCTGCGTTCGGCAGTGGGGGCAGTTGCTGGGCTGTCTGGCTGCTGTTTCTTCTTCTCTTCTGGCTGAAGATAACACACTGACCTTGGCAGCTAAGTTAACAACTTTCTGCTTAACTAACTCTGCTTCTCTGTCCAGGGGGGTCTGGGGGGGAAGCTCCTGGGAGAGGGAGGCCCCTTTGGGAGGGTCCCCTTGGGGGGAAGCAAAGGGAGATCGATTGTGCTTTTTCTGTTGATTGTATATATTTATGAATGTTGTGAATTTTGTATATTTGTACATATTCATTGCATTTCATTGTAGATTTTAGACTCTGCTTGTAAATACAGCTTTTCATTTGCTTCCAGACTGAGCTAGCCTGGTTATTGTTGGTGGGGGGGGAATTTCAGCTCACACCGACACACTTTTTATTTTTGGCGCTCCAACTCGGGGCTCGATTGCTTGTTTGATTTATTTCTGCTCAGATTAGGAAGCAAAATGAAGCTGTTTTGGATTCTGAGTCATTCTATTTCATCTATTATCAGTGTGATTGTCTACAGATGGGCTGTTTCCTGCATGATAGACAAGATTGTGAGATATGTGGCATATAAGTCATTTCTTTGGGTTAAGAACAAGTTACTGAATGTTGGTGAATTCTGTTATGGTCTTATTGGGCTAAGAAGCTATGGTAACTCAACTATGGATCTGCTAGCAGACACATATGAGTTTGTTACTCCTCTTACAACTACAGAGGGTCTTTGGAACCAGTGGTACCCTAGATATCTTGTACTAGCCTTAATCTTAAATTTGTTGCTTCTTGGAATAATCATATGGCTACTGATAGCACTGTATCAAGAAAGACATAAGGCTACTTGCTCTTCCAACTCTGCTGTGAATGTGAAAACCAAGCCAGTAAATTTGGTGGCCACTGTAACCAGAAAGCGTAAAGGAGATGCAGATGCTGCAGGAGATGGTGCAGATGGAGATGAGGGTCCTTCTACTCAGGGTCCCTCTCTTAAGAAAGATCCTTCTGATGAGGAAGAGAGGGTTAGCCTTAAAACTCTGGTAGACCTCTTGAGACCCCACATGGATGATGGAGATGTAGGTCAGGATGTAGACCCTAGTAGATTAGCAACTGCTGGTAGTGCCTCTGAACTCAAAGAAATTCAACGGAGGATTAAAATAGGATTATGGGGACAGCGACCTCAGGATGATGATGATGATGATGATGATGATGAGGATGACATACAGTCAGCTAATGCACCCAGACAGGAAATTAGACATGTGAGGAAGGATTACATCAGAGGAGATAATGAGCCAGTCCTGTCTTGGCTAGCCAGGTGTTTTGATATGGGAGCCCCAGCATTGGTGGTAGGCGACAAGTCGGCCTCTCAGTTGGGGATGCTCTCAAAGGATACAGGCATAGACAGGCACCTAGGCAAGTGCATTGGTAAAGTTTCTCTGTGGGCACGCCTCCTACTGGCAGTCTCGCTGAGGTACCCCAGCAGAGATGATTTACCATGGAACCCTAAGCCTTGGACCACAATAGCTGAGGGAATCAAGCGTCTGAGAGAGTTTGCTGTGAGAGAAGTAATGTATGGAGATCATAAGACCTGAATCCTGATGAAATTCCTGTTGGAACAGGCCTTGCCAAAAAGCTCATTAAGCTTGCTCCTCCTAATTATGCTACTATTCTGGCAAGCAGGATTGTGGCAAGAAATTATGGTGGAGCACCTCCTACTGTTGGCCATTTCACTGACCAAATGAGGCAGTTGGAGGATAGTCTTGCACGTACTTCTTTGGTTTCAGCCATTGAAACTTTGTCTGGAGAAATGAAGAATTGCATGAAAGAGCTGAAGGAGGAACTTAAAACCTCCATATCCAACTTGATGAAGGGGGATGATTCTAATTCCTCTTCCTCCAGATGGATACAAGTTTCAGCTGTTAGGAACAGACGTGCTCCAAGGAGGCCATTCCAAATAGGTCAAACCAAAACAGACAGCAGAGGCAATCACGTGGCAGTATCTGGATAACTCTGCGTGATCAGTTTGGTGAGAACATGAACAGATGGGATGGTCAACCAACTTCTGATCTTTTCAAGAGGTTACGGGAGCTGCAGAGGGGCAGATCCCGAGGTAGCAATACCAGGAGGGTAGCTGTCGCTTCCTCAGTTTCCCAGAACAACTCTGATAGCTCCAACAGTGATCCTAATTCTGGTGCTGGACGTTGTGCCAGCTGTACATGTGGAGGTAATCCCCACCATTAGGGGTGCCCTGCCTTCCGCCAGGGGGAGGTAAGGGAGAATGGAGATAACAGAATCTATTGGGATGTGTACATCCAGTGGCCTGGCACTTCAAAATTTCAGAAGTACAGGGCCTTGGTTGACACAGGAGCTCAGTGCACCATAATACCATCAAATTATCAAGGGGGAGAATCTATAACTATTCAGGGAGTCACTGGTGGATCTCAAGAGTTGTTTAAGATAGAAGTTGATATAAGTTTAACTGGGAAGCAGTGGAAGAAACATACTATTGTAACAGGTCCTAATGCACCTTGTATTTTGGGAATTGACTTTCTGAGAGAAGGGCGTTTTAAAGACCCTAAGGGTTACAAATGGGCTTTTGGAATAGCAACTGTAGAAATTGATGGAGGAAAATTGAAGTTGTCCATTAGACCTGAGCTTTCAGATGAATCTGCAGTTGTGGGACAACATGAGATAGAGGATGTGAAGCTGCCGGTTGCTTCTCAAACTGTGCATCACAGACAATACAGAACCAACCGTGACTCTTTGGTGCCCATTCAAAACTTGATTCGTCAGTTGGAGAGTCAGAAGGTCATCAGCAAAACTCATTCACCTTTCAACAGTCCAATCTGGCCTGTGCGAAAGCAGAATGGAGAGTGGCGTCTGACAGTTGATTTCCGTGCCTTGAATGAAGTAACTCCACCCATGAGTGCAGCTGTACCAGACATGATGGAACTCCAATATGAGCTGGAATCCAAGCAGGCCAAATGGTATGCTACCATAGACATTGCTAATGCTTTCTTCTCTATTCCCATAGCAGAGGAATGCAGGCCTCAGTTTGCTTTCACCTGGAGAGGCATTCAGTACACATTCAATCGTTTGCCCCAGGGGTGGATTCACAGTTCAACCATCTGCCATGCAGTGATCCATGATGCTTTGGAGAAAGGTGGAGCTCCAGAACACATTCAGTTCATCGATGACATCATCGTCTGGGGTGAGACTGCTGAAGAAGTCTTCGAGAAAGGTAACAAAATCATTGACATTCTCTTGCAAGCTGGTTTCGCTATCAAGCGAGACAAGGTGAAAGGACCTGCCAGGGAAATCCAGTTTCTGGGAGTGCGGTGGCAAGATGGTCGCCGTCACATCCCAATGGATGTGATAAACAGAGTCTCCACCATGGCAAATCCCACCAACAAGAAAGAAACTCTGAGTTTCTTAGGCATAGTGGGATTTTGGAGACTGCACATTCCTGGATACAGTCAGATTGTGAAACCTCTCTATGATGTGACTCGAAAGAGAAACAGTTTCCAATGGGGTCCTGAGCAACAAGCAGCCTTTGACCAGATCAAGCGAGAGGTAGTCCAAGCGATGGGTCTGGGACCTGTCCGAAGTGGTCCAGACATTAAGAACATTCTGTACACGGCCGCGAGTGACAATGGTCCAACCTGGTGCTTATGGCAAAGAGCTCCAGGGGAAACACGAGGACGTCCTCTTGGTTTCTGGGGTCGTGGCTACAGAGGCTCAGAGGCAAACTACACTCCAACAGAGAAAGAGATTTTAGCTGCTTATGAAGGAGTGAAAGCTGCTTCTGAAGTCATCGGAACTGAGTCACAACTTCTTCTAGCTCCTAGATTGCCAGTTCTGAATTGGATGTTCAAAGGCAAAGGTTCTTCACCACATCATGCAACAGATGCTACCTGGTCTAAGTGGATGGCTCTGATAACACAGAGAGCTCGAATGGGAAATCTCGAAAGGCCTGGTTTGGTGGAGGTGATCACAAACTGGCCAGAAGGCACAAGCTGTGCAAAACCTCCAGAGGAGAGAGTAACTCGTGCAGAGGAAGCTCCTCCTTACAGTGATCTGTCTGATGATGAAAAGAGATATGCTTTGTTCACAGACGGTTCCTGTCGTCTTGTTGGGAACAAGCGGAGATGGAAATCTGCAGTGTGGAGCCCAATGCGCAGAGTTGCAGAAGCGAGAGATGGAGAAGGAGAATCCAGTCAATTTGCAGAGGTAAAAGCTGTCCAGCTAGCTCTTAACATAGCTGAACGTGAGAGATGGCCAAAGCTTTATCTCTACACCGACTTGTGGATGGTAGCCAATGCCTTGTGGGGTTGGCTGAAAGACTGGAAGAAGAATGGCTGGCAGAGGAAAGGAAAGCCAATCTGGGCTGCAGACCTGTGGCAAGACATTGCTGCTCGCATTGAGAGAATCCCAGTGAAAGTGAGACACATCGATGCTCACATTCCTAAGAGCAAAGCTACTGAGGAACAACACCACAACCATCAGGCAGATCTAGCTGCAAGAGTTTCCCAGGTGGACACAAACTCTGATCTTGATCCTGATCTTGACTGGAAACACCGAGGTGAGCTGTTCTTAGCTCGGTGGGCCCATGACTCGTCAGGACATCAAGGCAGAGATGCAACCTACCGATGGGCTCGTGACAGATCCATTGACATTTCCATGGATGCTATCACACAAGTCATCCATGACTGTGACATTTGTGCTGCTATTAAGCAGGCAAAGAGGATCAAGCCCTTGTGGTACGGTGACCGATGGTCTAAGTACAAGTATGGTGAAGCCTGGCAGATTGACTACATCGCTCTACCTCGTTCTCGATCTGGTAAGCAGTATGTGCTGACTATGGTAGAGGCAAGCACTGGATGGCTGGAAACTTATCCAGTTCCTCATGCAACTGCACGTAACACCATTCTTGGCCTGGAGAGACAAATCCTGTGGAGACACGGAACTCCAGAGAGGATTGAGTCAGACAATGGAACTCATTTCAAGAACAATCTTGTAAAAAACTGGGCCAAAGAGCACGGCATCGAGTGGATATTCCACATTCCCTACTATGCACCAGCTGCAGGGAAGATTGAACGCTACAACGGTTTGCTGAAAACCACTCTCAAAGCCATGGGGGGTGGATCTTTGAAAAACTGGGAGAAACATTTAGCACAAGCAACCTGGTTGGTGAATAGCAGAGGTTCAGTGAATCGAGCTGGACCTGCCCAATCAGATTTGTTGCGAAAGGAAGAAGGTGATAGAGTTCCTGTTATCAGAGAAAAGAATCTGTTAGGCAAAACTGTTTGGGTATTTTCTCCTTCAGGAGAGGCCAAACCTGTCCGAGGGGTGGTTTCTGCTGAAGGTCCTGGTCACACCTATTGGGTGATGCAAGAAAATGGTGAAATTCAGTGTATTCCACAAAGAAATCTAACTTTGGCTGAGAGAGGTTAAATTCAGAGTGTTGCGCAGATACAGCATCGCGCCCAAGAGGAGAGTTCATGAGATCTACGGTGCACGAACCCTGAGAGCCCTGAGTCACCTGAGAGTCCCTGTTCCTTCCTTCGCTCCATCTGCGAGGAAACAAGCTGTTTGCTGTTTTTCCTGTGATTTGACTCAGCAGCCAGACAGCCCAGCAACTGCCCCCACTGCCGAACGCAGAATGTGCAGAGTGCCTACTTTGTTTTGGGTAATAGTTCTTAAACATTTCTATCTATCCAATGGAAGTGTTTAGAACAATCGTTATTTTGCTTTCTTACACCCAATAGTGACTTATTTACATTCTTTCACTTTCTCTGTTTTGAACTTTGCAAGGAAAAATTAAAAAGACAGTTTCAAACCATCACA
>NW_026539611.1:0-5925 GCF_027791375.1 Indicator indicator | reverse complement strand
TGCCTTGCAGCCCTGCATCCACCTACACAGCAGCCATGTGAGCATCTCTTGCTGCTTCCTCACAGGCACCAAGGCAGGAACCCAGACAGCCCCCACACAGCCACCCATGTTATGGGAGATTCCATAAAAGTTATTTGGCAAAAAAAGTTTGTTTTGAAATGAAAATGAAAACCTAAAAAAAGAGATTATTTTGGTTGGTTGGTTGCATTTGCTGCTGAAAAAAACAAACACACACAACAAAACCCCCAAACAAACAAAACAGCAACAACAAATAAAACTACACTAAAACCCAAGAAATCCCACCCAAAGCCAAACAAGAGTTTTCCATTCCTGCTGCAGTGATTCAGTTGTTTCTGCATACAGGGCACATCCCAGCCACCTCTCAGCTCTCTTCCCCACTCCAAAAAGCCCAGGCAACTGTCCAGACTTCACCCTAGGGCTGATGGCAAGGACAGGAGGGCACCTTTGCTCAGGAGCAAGCAGAGGAAGTGGGTTAGAAGAGTGGACAGAGAGGTGGAAAGAGAACTGGCTGAATCACAGAGTTCAGAGGGTTGTGATCAGTGGCATGGAGTCTAGTTGGAGGCCTGAAGCTAGCAGTGTTCCTCAGAGGTCAGTGCTGGGTCCAGACTCATTCAACATCTTCCTGAATGAAGGTATGGAGTGTGTCCTTGGCAAGTTTTCTGATGACACCAAACCAGAAGCAGTGTCTGACTCATCAGAAGGCTGTGCTGCCATTCAGACACCTGGACATGCTGAAGGGCTGGGTGAAGAGGAACCTAATGAAGCTCAACAAGGGCAAGTGTAGGGTCCTGAGCCTGGGGAGGCATGCACCTTCAGAGTCTAACCTGCTGGAAAGCAGCTCTGCAGAGAAGGATCTAGGAGTTCTGGTGGACAACAAGTTATCCATGAGCCAATAGTGTGTTCTTGTGGCTAAGATGGTCAGTGGTGTCCTGGGGTGCATTAGGAAGAGTGTGGCCAGCAACTTGAGGGAGATTCTACTGCCCTTTTACTCTGCCCTAATGAGGCCACATCTGGAGTGCTGTGTCCAGTTCTGGGCTTTCCACCTCAAGACAGACAAAGAACTACCAGAAAGAGTCCAGTGGAGGGCCACAAAGATGATTAGGGGTCTAGAGCATCTCTCTTAGAAGGAAAGGCTAAGAGACCTGGGGCTGTTTATCCTGGAGAAGAGAAGATGTAGAGGGGATGGAGAGAGTTGTTAGATGTTGGAATGTGCTGCCCAGGGAAGTGGTGGAGTCACCATCCCTGGAGGTGTTCCAGAGGGGATTGGACATGGCACTTGGTGCCATGGTTTAGAAGTCATGAGGTCTTGGGTGACAGGTTGGACTTTGATGATCCTTGAGGTCTTTTCCAACTTTATTGATTCTGTGATTCTGATTCTGTGACCTTATCAGTGCTTATAAATAAGGGCAGCTGTCAAGCAGATGGGACCAG
This sequence comes from Indicator indicator, assembly GCF_027791375.1. Lineage (NCBI taxonomy): Eukaryota > Metazoa > Chordata > Aves > Piciformes > Indicatoridae > Indicator > Indicator indicator. Next base: position 4,473 of record NW_026539611.1, on the reverse strand, counting down.
AGCAGTAGCCCCTGGCAACAGGACAAGGGCCAACAGGCACAAACTGGAACATAGGAAGTTCCACTTGAACATAAGAAAAACTTCTTTACTATGATGGTGGCAGAGCACTGGAACAGACTGCCCAGAGAAGTTGTGGAGTCTCCTTCTCTGGAGACCCTCAAAACTGACCTGGACACGATCCTGCGCCACTTGCTCTGGGTGAACCTGCTTTACCAGGGAGTTTGGACTAGGTGATCTCCAGAGGTTGCTTCCAACCCCTACCATTCTGTGATTCTGTGAAGCAGTGGCATCACAGATGGGCAGTTATGGTGCTGCCCTGCTCACCCCTGGCCCATTGCCCTGGCACCAGCTCAGATGCTGCCAGCCACCCGGTGCTTGTGGGTGCTGCAAGACAGGCCTGGGCAAGAAGCTGCAGGAGCAATCCTGTGCCATTACCAAGGTGAGACACCTAACCCAGACCACAGACAATGATTTCCCACCAAGCAGCAGGTGCATGAGGCACCTACCCCTGAGGAGGTGCCTTACTTGGTGTCAAGTGACACTGCAGAGGCAAGCAGAGGTAGCAAGCGAAGAGAAATGTTCTTGTATGCCTGTGTGTGACTACATTGAATGTTCTCCCAGAATAGCTTAAGAGAGCAATTAACTTGATTTATCTGAACTCTGATCATAATCAACATAAACTAAGCTGAAGTCAATGCAGCTCAACTGAAATAAAGTTCATCATGTAGCCCTTGCATCAGGTTAGCAAAAATTCAGTTCAAACCAGTTCTGTAGCTTTTAGATGTACAGTCCTGCTGTACACCAAATATTATTCTTTTAGAGACCACAGAACCTGAAATCCATAATTACAAATGGTTAGAAGACAAACCATAGTGTCCACGACTAAAGATATTCAAGGAGATTTTCATTTGCTTGCCTTTTCATAGGAGGATTTTTATAATTACATTTAAAATACAGTCCTGGAAGACAATGAGCCTGTTATGAATGACAGGAGGTGTGTGGGACCACAACTCATCTGTCACCCCACAGGAACTGGAGGGGCTCAAATCTGCAGCCCAAGGTGGAAGAAGGCTGGAGGAGAGTTGTGGCATTTGGGCTGGGTGAGTGCAAGGCTGAGAGTTACCCAGGGAGAACGTTTAGGGATTGCTAGCACGAGCTGAACAGGGCCTGCTGCCAGCAAGTGGGGCTCTAGTGCACACCTATCTGCTAAGCACAGCAACTGAGGAACCCCAAAACGCATTAGGCATGATGGAAGACAACCAATAGAGGTACACTGTCCAATGTTTAAAAGGGCAGAGTGGTGCTGTGAGCTCCTGACCTCTGGAGTGCTGAGGAGGTTGCCCCTTCCCAGAAGCTGCAGGACTCCAGCACAGCTATGTCATACCAAGTCACAGAACCCATCTGGTTGGAAGAGACCTCCAAGCTCATCCAGTCCAACCTTCGACCCAGCAATGAAGCAAACCATGCTCCTAAGCACCAGGTCCACACTCTGCTTAAATACCTCATCACTGTGCCAACACAGGGCCAGCAGGAGCTCAGTTCTGCTCTTGGAGGCTGGAGCCTAAGTCTCCCAGGCCAGAAAGATGTCCTTGGCTGGTGCATTTCATCCCCCTGTGGCTGCAGCGTGTGGTTGATCCATGGGATCTTGCTGCTCATGCAGGATACAAAGGCAGCTCGTGTCAGTGCACAGCCTGGTCTGGATGAACACACAGAACATTCACACCACGCTCAGCAGGAAGCACCGAAGGCCAGAGCCGAGGGAGTCCATGTTTGTGACTGGTTTACCCCACCAAACCTCCCTGCAGTGAGGAGAGCTTTCCAAGAAGTACAGTACCTGGAAGCAAAGCTGCTCCAAGAGCCAGGGCCCCAGGAAGGTGTGTTGTGCTCAGGCTGAGGCAGACACCCGTGCACAAGGTGGGTTGTGTCAGCAGCACTGAGGGCAGAGCCAGCAGTGTTGCAGCCAGGGATGGGGCAAGAGAGGTGTCTTCTGGAAGTGGGTGCAGCTCATCAGTGGTGTGCAGACTTCCTACTAAAAGGCTGCTTGTGGCAAGAGCCTCACTCCATTCCTCCATTCATCCTGACTCTCTATCTTCATCAGGGAGTTGGCATCCTGAGTGCTTCTTGTGCAAGTAGCAGCAGGCAGTGAGGGCTGTATCCACAGGCCAGCTGAAGAACACTGTAGCAATCAGCATGACACAGATGATCCCTAGCTAACTCCTTATCTCCCACAGAAGAGTTTTCATCTTTGTGCTGATCCAGGCTGCTGCAGCCAGCCCAAGCTTACAGGAGCAGCAGTCAAATCCCAGCAGGAATTTACTGAAGGCAATCATGAAAGCTGAAGCTTCACTGCTGTTAGTAGCCCTGCTACTAATACAGAGGTGCAGGTGTGCTCTGCAGGGCAGGATCTGTCTCACCTGTGCATGCCTTGAGCACCTGCATCCCCATGACAGCTGCACTTTCCCAGTCCCCAGGGTGGTCAAACAGTGACACTGGAGATGCTGGGAAGCATCTGTTAGCAGCTTCTTCTTGCAGAGGAGAGAGACTCCTGTCCTGGGGGAGTGTGCTGCTGTGCTCCCAGTGAGTGCAACATATAGCAGCCTCAAATACAGGAGTGAAAGGACTGTATTTTAGACTTGTGCAGAGGCATCTACTCTTATGCCCACCCTGTGCACTGGAAAAACCTGGGAGCCACTTGTTCCTTGCACAAAATGCTGGAGGAGAAATTCTGCCTCTCACCCTCACCAGACTGTGCAAACAGTCCATGTTAGCAGGTAGAGGAAGAGTTTCCAAGTCACTGTGTTTGCAAAGCATTCAGCACAGCCCTTCCAGGCTGCTGCACATAATCAATAATAAATCGCAATCAAAGACAGAAAGTAGATTCAATTAACATTGATAAGAAGCCCTTGTAAGGACAAAGCAGCTCTGAAAGGCTGCTGTAAAAGATTGAGAAACAAGGAGCCATGGGCACTGTGCTAGACTTTGGTCAGCTGCCCAATCTTCCTAGAGCTGCTCAGCAGCAAAGACCTTTGCATTTCAGGAGAAGTGACCTAACCACTACTTCAGACAGGTGTCCAAGGTAAAAACTTCTTTCCCTGTAACTTGGTTTTTGATACACGATGACACAGCAGGGGGAGGTGAGCCCATTAGCAGAGATCTTCACAATTAGGATGGAAAAGACAACAGAACAGAGAGTGAGAAAAGGGACACTGCTTCCTGGCCAGGTGACTTCTGGTGAGCAGAGGTTCCATGCCTCTGGGCTGAAGTAGTTTGTCGCTCACTTATCCCTTGCTTTGAAAAATCAGTCTCAAAGTCAGCAAGGACTGGTCCAGGGTTCTGCCTTCATCAAGGCTATGTTGAAGAGACAGTGCCCAAATGGGGAGTGGAGGTGAAGAAGAAGCAGAGGCATTTCCAAAATGTGAAAAGAGGTGCAGAAGGAAACCAAACTCCAGTGTGGTCCCCCCACTCCTTACCAGCTCGTTGTCTTCACCCTTGTTGAGAAGCACACGATGGTCTTCCCACAGTTTTTCCTCCATCAGCCCACACTGTTTCCAGTCCTGGATGTCCTTGTAGGTTGGGGTCAAGCAATGTGGAATGCAGTTAGTGGCTTGATCTCAGGCAATGTGGAATGCAGTTAGTGGCTTGATCTCAGGCCAGTCTTAAACTCAGTTCTCGCCATGGCCCTGTCTGTTGCCTTGGAAAGCCTCAGAGTGCACAGGCTTCTTATTAGGCTCCTAGGAGAGGGAAGCAAATCCACCCTCACGTGTAAAGCCTTTAAGTGCCTGCCTTATGTAAGAGGAGCATTTCTCTGCCTCCTTGGTTTTGCTGTGCTCCCCTGGGTGGGACTGGCTGCAGCAGAGCTCTGGTGGCCAAGGTAGGGAGGGCACCTCTGGTCCTGTGCTGGGGAGACGGCTCTGCATAGGGCTCAGAGGGAAATCAAGGCACAAGGCAAGGACAAGGGTGGGAAAATGCCACAGCCCTGTATAGAGCTGACCCCAGAGCAACCACCCTAGCACTGGGAACCACTTGAAGCATGTCAGAGAGAAGCACCTGATCTGAGAAGGTCAGTGCCTGAGTCTGATCTTCATTTCAGCACAGTGGAGGTGCATGCTGAGGCAGTGATTTTCTGGTGTGGATCCAGTTAGAAACACCTCACTAGCTCCAGACATTGTCTCAAAGACAAGCTTTAAGTCAAATTCTGCCTGAGTTACAAGGAAGGAGGAACAGAGCTGGATAACTCCTTTGGAGAAACCCAGATGGGCAGCAAAGAACTCCTGAACAGCAGGCAGTGTGAACCCCTACATGGCAGGGGAAGATGGGGGCTCCCACCAGTCCCCCATGACTGCAGTGGCAGGCAGGCTGTTGAACCCCTGTGTTCATTTTCCAGTCTGTCTTGTCCCAGCTCTCAGTCTTGTCAGAGACATTTTCCAGGCATTAGCCTGAAATTGCTGTCTCTCCTCATTCCCCTTCTGCCAT
>NW_026539610.1:0-5926 GCF_027791375.1 Indicator indicator | reverse complement strand
TTGCTCTTTTCCATTCCTTTTCTTCTTTTTGCTTTTTCTCTTTTTCTTTTTCTTTTGCTCTTTTCCATTTCATTTGCCTTTCCTCTTTTCTTCTTTTTTCTTTTTCTCTTTTTTTTCTTTTGCTCTTTTCCATTTCCTTTGCCTTTCCTCTTTTCTTCTTTTTTATTTTTCTCTTTTTCTTTTTCTTTTGCTCTTTTCCATTTCCCTTTCCTTTCCTCTTTTCTTCTTTTTGCTTTTTCTCTTTTTATTTTGATTTTTTCCTTTTATCTTTTCCATTCCTCTTTTCTTCTTTTTGCTTTTTCTCTTTTTCTTTTTCTTTTGCTCTTTTCCATTTCCCTTTCCTTTCCTCTTTTCTACTTTTTGCTTTTTCTCTTTTTGTTTTGATTTTTTCCTTTTATCTTTTCCATTCCTCTTTTCTTCTTTTTGCTTTTTCTCTTTTTCTTTTTCTTTTCCTCTTTTCCTTTTATCTTTTCCATTCCTCTTTTCTTCTTTTTGCTTTTTCTCTTTTTCTTTTTCTTTTGATCTTTTCCTTTTCCTTTGCCTTTTCTCTTTTCTTCTTTTTGCTTTTGCTCTTTTGCTCTTCTCCATTTCGTTTGCCTTTCCTCTTTTCTTCTTTTTGCTTTTCTTCTTTTTCTTTTTCTTTTGCTCTTCTCCATTTCCTTTGCCTTTCCTCTTTTCTTCTTTTTTCTTTTGCTCTTTTTCTTTTTCTTTTGCTCTTTTCCATTTATCTTTTCTTCTTTTTGCTTTTTCTATTTTTCTTTTTCTTTTGCTCTTTTCCATTTCCTTTGCCTTTCCTCTTTTCTTCTTTTTTCTTTTTCTCTTTTTTTTCTTTTGCTCTTTTCCATTTCCTTTGCCTTTCCTCTTTTCTTCTTTTTCTCTTTTTTTTCTTTTGCTCTTTTCCATTTCCTTTGCCTTTCCTCTTTTCTTCTTTTTGCTTTTTCTTTTTCTTTTACTCTTTTCCATTTCCCTTTCCTTTCCTCTTTTCTTCTTTTTGCTTTTTCTCTTTTTATTTTGATTTTTCCTTTTATCTTTTCCATTCCTCTTTTCTTCTTTTTCATTTTTCTCTTTTTCTTTTTCTTTTGCTCTTTTCCTTTTATCTTTTCCATTCCTCTTTTCTTCTTTTTGCTTTTTCTATTTTTCTTTTTCTTTTGCTCTTTTCCTTTTATCTTTTCCATTCCTCTTTTATTCTTTTTGCTTTTTCTCTTTTTCTTTTTCTTTTGCTCTTTTCCTTTTATCTTTTCCATTCCTCTTTTCTTCTTTTTGCTTTTTCTCTTTTTCTTTTTCTTTTGCTCTTTTCCATTTCCTTTGCCTTTCCTCTTTTCTTCTTTTTGCTTTTCCTCTTTTGCTTTTGCTCTTCTCCATTTCCTTTGCCTTTCCTCTTTTCTTCTTTTTGCTTTTCCTCTTTTTCTTTTTCTTTTGCTCTTCTCTATTTCCTTTGCCTTTCCTCTTTTCTTCTTTTTGCTTTTGCTCTTTTTCTTTTTCATTTGCTCTTTTCCATTTCCTTTGCCTTTCCTCTTTTCTTCTTTCTTTTTCTCTTTTTTTTTTTGCTCTTTTCCATTTCCTTTTCCTTTCCTCTTTTCTTCTTTTTGCTTTTTCTCTTTTTATTTTCTTTTGCTCTTTTCCATTTCCTTTGCCTTTCCTCTTTTCTTCTTTTTGCTTTTTCTTTTGCTCTTTTCCATTTCCTTTGCCTTTCCTCTTTTCTTCTTTTTGCTTTTGCGCTTTTTCTTTTGCTCTTCTCCATTTCCTTTGCCTTTCCTCTTTTCTTCTTTTTCCTTTTGCTCTTTTTCTTTTGCTCTTTTCCATTTCCTTTGCCTTTCCTCTTTTCTTCTTTTTGCTTTTTCTTTTTCATTTGCTCTTTTCCATTTCCTTTGCCTTTCCTCTTTTCTTCTTTTTGCTTTTTCCTTTTCATTTGCTCTTTTCCATTTCCTTTGCCTTGTCTCTTTGCTTCTTTTTGCTTTTGCTCTTTTTCTTTTGCTCTTTTCCATTTCCTTTACCTTTCCTCTTTTCTTCTTTTTGCTTTTGCTCTTTTTCTTTTGCTCTTCTCCATTTCCCATGCCTTTCCTCTTTTCTTCTTTTTCTTTTTCTTTTGCTCTTTTCCATTTCCCTTGCCTTTCCATTTTCTTCTTTTTTCTTTTTCTCTTTTTTCTTTTGCTCTTTTCCATTTCCTTTGCCTTTCCTCTTTTCTTCTTTTTTCTTTTTATCTTTTTTTTCTTTTGCTCTTTTCCATTTCCTTTGCCTTTCCTCTTTTCTTCTTTTCTCTTTTACTCTTTTTTTTTCTTTTGCTCTTTTCCATTTCCTTTTCCTTTCCTCTTTTCTTCTTTTTTCTTTTTCTCTTTTTTTTTCTTTTGCTCTTTTCCATTTCCTTTGCCTTTCCTCTTTTCTTCTTTTTCTCTTTTTTTTTTCTTTTGCTCTTTTCCATTTCCTTTTCCTTTCCTCTTTTCTTCTTTTTGCTTTTGCTCTTTTTCTTTTTCATTTGCTCTTTTCCATTTCCTTTGCCTTTCCTCTTTTCTTGTTTTGGCTTTTTCTTTTGCTCTTTTCCATTTCCTTTGCCTTTCCTCTTTTCTTCTTTTTGCTTTTGCGCTTTTTCTTTTGCTCTTCTCCATTTCCTTTGCCTTTCCTCTTTTCTTCTTTTTGCTTTTTCTTTTTCATTTGCTCTTTTCCATTTCCTTTGCCTTTCCTCTTTTCTTCTTTTTGCTTTTTCTCTTTTTATTTTGATTTTTTCCTTTTATCTTTTCCATTCCTCTTTTCTTCTTTTTGCTTTTTCTCTTTTTCTTTTTCTTTTGCTATTTTCCTTTTATCTTTTCCATTCCTCTTTTCTTCTTTTTGATTTTTCTCTTTTTCTTTTTCTTTTGCTCTTTTCCTTTTATCTTTTCCATTCCTCTTTTCTTCTTTTTGCTTTTTCTCTTTTTCTTTTTCTTTTGCTCTTTTCCTTTTATCTTTTCCATTCCTGTTTTCTTCTTTTTGCTTTTTCTCTTTTTCTTTTGCTCTTTTCCATTTCCTTTGCCTTTCCTCTTTTCTTCTTTTTGCTTTTGCTCTTTTGCTTTTGCTCTTCTCCATTTCCTTTGCCTTTCCTCTTTTCTTCTTTTTGCTTTTCCTCTTTTTCTTTTTCTTTTCCTCTTCTCCATTTCCTTTGCCTTTCCTCTTTTCTTCTTTTTGCTTTTGCTCTTTTTCTTTTTCATTTGCTCTTTTCCATTTCCTTTGCCTTTCCTCTTTTCTTCTTTTTTCTTTTTCTCTTTTTCTTTTTCTTTTACTCTTTTCCATTTCCCTTTCCTTACCTCTTTTCTTCTTTTTGCTTTTTCTCTTTTTATTTTGATTTTTTCCTTTTGTCTTTTCCATTCCTCTTTTCTTCTTTTTGCTTTTTCTCTTTTTCTTTTTCTTTTGCTCTTTTCCTTTTATCTTTTCCATTCCTCTTTTCTTCTTTTTGCTTTTTCTCTTTTTCTTTTTCTTTTGCTCTTTTCCTTTTATCTTTTCCATTCCTCTTTTCTTCTTTTTGCTTTTTCTCTTTTTCTTTTTCTTTTCCTCTTTTTCTTTTATCTTTTCCATTCCTCTTTTCTTCTTTTTGCTTTTTCTCTTTTTCTTTTTCTTTTCCTCTTATCCATTTCCTTTTCCTTTCCTCTTTTCTTCTTTTTGCTTTTGCTCTTTTGCTTTTGCTCTTTTCCGTTTCCTTTGCCTTTCCTCTTTTCTTCTTTTTGCTTTTGCTCTTTTGCTTTTGCTTTTGCTCTTTTCCGTTTCCTTTGCCTTTCCTCTTTTCTTCTTTTTGCTTTTGCTTTTGCTTTTGCTCTTTTCCGTTTCCTTTGCCTTTCCTCTTTTCTTCTTTTTGCTTTTGCTCTTTTGCTTTTGCTTTTGCTCTTTTCCGTTTCCTTTGCCTTTCCTCTTTTCTTCTTTTTGCTTTTGCTCTTTTGCTTTTGCTGTTGCTCTTTTCCGTTTCCTTTGCCTTTCCTCTTTTCTTCTTTTTGCTTTTGCTCTTTTGCTGTTGCTCTTTTCCGTTTCCTTTGCCTTTCCTCTTTTCTTCTCTTTGCTTTTGCTCTTTTGCTTTTGCTGTTGCTCTTTTCCGTTTCCTTTGCCTTTCCATTTTTCTTCTCTTTGCTTTTGCGCTTTTGCTGTTGCTCTTCTCCGTTTCCTTTGCCTTTCCTCTTTTCTTCTCTTTGCTTTTGCGCTTTTGCTGTTGCTCTTCTCCGTTTCCTTTGCCTTTCCTCTTTTCTTCTCTTTGCTTTTGCGCTTTTGCTGTCGCTCTTCTCCGTTTCCTTTGCCTTTCCTCTTTTCTTCTCTTTGCTTTTGCGCTTTTGCTGTCGCTCTTCTCCGTTTCCTTTGCCTTTCCTCTTTTCTTCTCTTTGCTTTTGCGCTTTTGCTGTCGCTCTTCTCCGTTTCCTTTGCCTTTCCTCTTTTCTTCTCTTTGCTTTTGCGCTTTTGCTGTCGCTCTTCTCCGTTTCCTTTGCCTTTCCTCTTTTCTTCTCTTTGCTTTTGCGCTTTTGCTGTCGCTCTTCTCCGTTTCCTTTGCCTTTCCTCTTTTCTTCTCTTTGCTTTTGCGCTTTTGCTGTCGCTCTTCTCCGTTTCCTTTGCCTTTCCTCTTTTCTTCTCTTTGCTTTTGCGCTTTTGCTGTCGCTCTTCTCCGTTTCCTTTGCCTTTCCTCTTTTCTTCTCTTTGCTTTTGCGCTTTTGCTGTCGCTCTTCTCCGTTTCCTTTGCCTTTCCTCTTTTCTTCTCTTTGCTTTTGCGCTTTTGCTGTCGCTCTTCTCCGTTTCCTTTGCCTTTCCTCTTTTCTTCTCTTTGCTTTTGCGCTTTTGCTGTCGCTCTTCTCCGTTTCCTTTGCCTTTCCTCTTTTCTTCTCTTTGCTTTTGCGCTTTTGCTGTCGCTCTTCTCCGTTTCCTTTGCCTTTCCTCTTTTCTTCTCTTTGCTTTTGCGCTTTTGCTGTCGCTCTTCTCCGTTTCCTTTGCCTTTCCTCTTTTCTTCTCTTTGCTTTTGCGCTTTTGCTGTCGCTCTTCTCCGTTTCCTTTGCCTTTCCTCTTTTCTTCTCTTTGCTTTTGCGCTTTTGCTGTCGCTCTTCTCCGTTTCCTTTGCCTTTCCTCTTTTCTTCTCTTTCCTTTTGCGCTTTTGCTGTCGCTCTTCTCCGTTTCCTTTGCCTTTCCTCTTTTCTTCTCTTTCCTTTTGCGCTTTTGCTGTCGCTCTTCTCCGTTTCCTTTGCCTTTCCTCTTTTCTTCTCTTTCCTTTTGCGCTTTTGCTGTCGCTCTTCTCCGTTTCCTTTGCCTTTCCTCTTTTCTTCTCTTTCCTTTTGCGCTTTTGCTGTCGTCTTCTCCGTTTCCTTTGCCTTTCCTCTTTTCTTCTCTTTGCTTTTGCGCTTTTGCTGTCGCTCTTCTCCGTTTCCTTTGCCTTTCCTCTTTTCTTCTCTTTGCTTTTGCGCTTTTGCTGTCGCTCTTCTCCGTTTCCTTTGCCTTTCCTCTTTTCTTCTCTTTGCTTTTGCGCTTTTGCTGTCGCTCTTCTCCGTTTCCTTTGCCTTTCCTCTTTTCTTCTCTTTGCTTTTGCGCTTTTGCTGTCGCTCTTCTCCGTTTCCTTTGCCTTTCCTCTTTTCTTCTCTTTGCTTTTGCGCTTTTGCTGTCGCTCTTCTCCGTTTCCTTTGCCTTTCCTCTTTTCTTCTCTTTGCTTTTGCGCTTTTGCTGTCGCTCTTCTCCGTTTCCTTTGCCTTTCCTCTTTTCTTCTCTTTGCTTTTGCGCTTTTGCTGTCGCTCTTCTCCGTTTCCTTTGCCTTTCCTCTTTTCTTCTCTTTGCTTTTGCGCTTTTGCTGTCGCTCTTCTCCGTTTCCTTTGCCTTTCCTCTTTTCTTCTCTTTGCTTTTGCGCTTTTGCTGTCGCTCTTCTCCGTTTCCTTTGCCTTTCCTCTTTTCTTCTCTTTGCTTTTGCGCTTTTGCTGTCGCTCTTCTCCGTTTCCTTTGCCTT
>NW_026539609.1:0-5979 GCF_027791375.1 Indicator indicator | reverse complement strand
AGGAAGTCTTTTCTTTAGGCCCTCCAAGTGATGTGTGGTGCTGGAGGGCGTGCTGGCTGTTCTCAGTAACTTCTGGCCCTTCCAGCCCGTTCCAGATGTGCTGCTTGCAGGAGTATGTGAAGGAGGCCAACTGTTGCTTTGCAGGTTGGAGGCACTTCTGGAGAGAGCTTCTGCAGAGCTGACGGTGTACACGGGGACAAAGATGAATCCCAGCTGAGTTTCCACGAGGTGGAGAACAAGCAGGGTGCAGGCCATTAGGCTCTGGAGGAGCAAGGTGCAGCAGCAGAGGTGAGACAGAGCTGGAGACAGCCACACCATGAGAGCTCAGGCAGGTGCCCAAGGTCTGTGCCTCAGTCGACCTTCTGATCCCATGGGCTGGAGCCCCTCAGAATCTGGGGTGGTGCTGGAGGCCCTCCAGCTCAACCTGCTGGTGGCTGTCTGTGCCACAGAGAGGTTATGGAGTCTGCATGCTTGGGAGATGCTGAGCTTGGGCATGGCTCTGTGTGACTTGCTGTGGCCGACCCTGCTGTGAGCGGAGGGAGGACGGATGAGGTGGACCAGAGGAGGCCATTTGCAGCCTGAGTAGTGCTGTGCTTCCAAGGCACAAACATCTCTCCTGCTCTAGACCTCGGGCTGCATGCCACTCCTTGCTCCTAGCACTAAGCATTGAGCCTTTTCCTGTGGAATCAGGCACTGTGAACAAAAACAAGTGTTTAGCTTCAGCAAGCACAGTCACTTGGAAGAGACTGAGCCCAGAAATGAACCAGAGGTTATTCTGGTTTTAACTGAAACCAGGCACAAGGGAATGTAGTATGTTCACAGAACCAGGATGGATGGATGGAGGTCTGGATGGCTTGGACTGGTCCCAGTGCCTGAAGCAGCTGGTGGAAAGACAAGGCACTTTTTTGTCCATGCAGCAGCCTTTCTTGGCACCCTCCACATTTTGCAGCAAGAACTGTACAGAGCTCAGGAGTCAAGTGCATGGAAATGTTTTACTTTTATGGAAAAGACCCCAAACACCTTTTCCCCACAAGGAAAAAGGAAAAGTCTCAAAAGGGAAAGGCTCAGAATAAGAAGGCAAAAGAAAAGAATATTGAAAAAGACAAAGAAAAAAGAAAGATAAAGGCAAAAAAAAAAGTTAAAAAAGTAAAAGAAAGGGAAAAGAAAAGGAAAAAGAGAAGAAAACAAGGCCAAGTAAAATGAAGAAAAAAGAGAAAGACAACATAAAAGGAAAACGAGAAAGCGAAAGAGCAAGTAAAAGAAAAAAGAAAAAGTGTAAGAGACAGTAAAAGAAAAAAGAGAACAAAATAGACTACAAAGGAAAAAGAAAGTGAACAAAACAAAGAGAAAGAAAAAGACCAAGTAAAATAAAAGAGAAAGGTGAAAGAAAAAAAAAAAAAGAAAGAAAATTAAAAAAAAAAAAAAAAAAAAAAAAAGGAAAAGAAGAAAACTGCCAGAAGCAGCTGGTGGAAGCACAAGTCTCCATGCAGGAGACTTTATTGGCACATCACTTCCCCAGCCACCTTCCACATTTTGCAGCCAGAACTGAACAGAGCACAGACCTCAAGTGCAAGGAAATGTATTGTTTTTATGGGAAAGACTCCAAACACCTTTTCCCCAAGGGAGAGGCAGGGAGAGAGGCAACAAAGGCTCTACCCAAAGAATACTCTAGTTTTGCACAGCCTTTCCAGCCTGATCCATCTGATCACCATGCACTGTGGTGCCTCATGCATGCTTGCTCCAGCCTCAGGTGCCCTGAGCAGAAGCCCTGACATGATCCCAGCAGCCTTCTCTCCACGTGCTCCCCAAGGCTCCCTGGTGGAGGGAGGCCAGCTGCCACAATGGGTCAGTGGGAACTTACTTTTCAGTGCTGCCACTGCTCTGCTCCCATACTGGCATCCCCTTAATGGCACAGTAGTTTGGCAAATGTATTTAACAAATCCAAAAAGCTGCAGTGAGAAGAAGGGCTGTGGGCTCTTGCTTTTTCCCCTCAGCACTGTCCATGTTAAAACTTTTGAGCCAGTAAGGTTGTTAATTTAATCTTCCCATCCATGGAGGCAGTGAGGCAGGTCCCACAGTCCATGGCTGTACTCCAGTCCACTGTGACAAGAGGAGCTTGGTGTCCTCCCAGGGCAAGGCAGCTCTCCAGCACCTTGTCCTCACCGTTTAACTACAAGAGAGAAAGTTAACATTTCAAGGGGGCAAGTTTCTGGAGCAGAGGCAGAGCACCCACTGCTAGAAGCACCTGGGTGCAGTGCACCCAGGCCAAAGCCTGCCACACCCTCCATATCCCTATCAGCATACATAATGAAGCAGAATGTTGAGATCTTCACAACTTTGCTTCTGCACACATGAAGAAGCAAATTTGCAGTCTGCTGCCCTCAGCTGAGCTGCAGCAACTGAACAAGGCAGGTTAAGAGTATGGGCTGATGACCAGCAAATAAGCCTAAGCTATAGCTCCTGTTAGTATGGCTGCTCCTGAATGCCCCAGCTGCAAAGTAAAAATTCCATCTAATCTGCCTGGCAGTGCTTTGCAGTGATGGGTATTGACCCAAGAGGAGGCAAGTGAGGGATATGCCACCAGCAACCTCTTGTTACTGTGGCACAGCCATTTGCATACTTGGAACCGTTCAGCCTTCTCCTTCATTGCAGCATACAATAGGAAGAGAGAATCAGGCTGAGGCTGACACAGCATCAGCAAGCACCCAAGGCAGGTTAAAGACAAGCACCAGGCACCAGCCACACGTTTTGCACTGCACTGACATGCATCGATACATTAAAAAAACATTAACCTTGAACTTTGTGCTGGACACTAAGCTGCAGGTAAGCTTTGAGAGGTAGCAGCATGCATACTCCAGCTACATGCAAGAGGGCCAACTGCTAACAGAGGGTTCAAACACTTGCTAAGCAGCAGGCACTGCTAAAATGCACACTGCATGAAACTGAGCATCAGCTTCCTCAGAGGGCAGCTGCTGCTTCACAATTTCCAGCGGCTGCTACTGCAGTCTTGTCACAAGAGCCTGTATGGAAGCATTAAGAGTACTTCAGACTTACCTTAAAAATGACTCCCCCAGTAGAAGAACATGTCACCATATAGTTGCCCTCAGAGTCAAAAGCAAAAAGCCTTCCTCTTGGGAACTGGACTTGCTTGTAGCCACTGTACCCAGACAGAACAAAAGGACCTGTGGCTTTGCTGGGGAGGTCGTACTCGGACACCTTCAAGCCACTTTTGTGAATGTTCCACTGAATAAAGTGGAAGGACAAGAAGATGACGAAAGCCCCAGGTTAATAGGACTGGGAGGAAGGTGAAGTGACTCCTCACAAACAGAAGATGGCAATCGGACTCCTCTGAGTGCCTGTATTTTCAAAACACAGACTGCAAAGCCTCCAAGAGTGCCAACCTTCCACGAGCACTGCTGCCTATGTGTCTTTCCACATCACAGGCAGGATCTTGGTATTTTTACTGCTCTCCCCACCTGTGGGAAAGCCACCTGGCTTACTGCAAGCTGATTGAGTAGCTTCAGGGCCCAGGTCATTTACAATCAGCAGGTTTTTGTGTTAAATGGAGACCCCCAAAGCTGGCCTGCAAGAGAGCTGAGGAAGCCTTGTATAGATAACATGGCCTTGTTCTGGCTGAAAATGATGAAGCAAGGCTAAAATAACACAAACACCTGTCCTGGTTTAGGTTGGGAGGGACCAGTTAGGACAGCCTGTGCAATCTGCTGATGATTATTTGATACCATGCTGGTCATGCCAGCTTCGTAACAGGAGGGAGGGCTGCAGCAAAGGATGTTGAGGGGTGGAGTTCAGCTCAGGGGGGGGCTTTCTTCCAGTTTCTGGTTTGGGGTGTTTGTCTCTTTCACTTTGCTTGGATGCTGCTCTTTTCCACTTGCTGGTTTGTTTGCTGATTGTCTTCTGCTCTCTTGGCTTGTTTTGCTCATTCACAAGGTGTTGTACATTGTGTTGTTTTTCAATAAACTCTCCTTATCTCAATCCCACAGGGCTTTTGGTTTCTTATCTCTCTTGTCTGGAGATCACTCCCATCATGGGAGTGAGTTTTGTTAGAACAGGCTGTCTAAACCAGGGCCACACCCACCTTCAAAGCAGATTTTCAGCAACACAAGGTCAGCCAGAGCTTACCTTGCCATCCCCACCTATGCTGTAGAGTGTGTTCTCATCATAGCTGAACTCAGCGGAGTAGACTTCCCCATCATGAGCCTCCCAGCTCATGGCACACTCGTGCTGCTGCCTATCTGAGGAGAGAACCAGCACTGAACAGGTACTCACACAGAGCTGAAGGCCCTTTGTCTTCAGAAGGTCTCCATCGCAGCCCTCTAAACCAGCCTGGACAAGCCCAACCCAATCTCAGTACCCTCTGCTTACTCTCCAGTATGTGGGGCTTTTACACTGGCCACAAAATCACTGCCTCTCAGTAAGTCACCTCTTCCTTCAGCTTTACAGGGCTGCTTACATGCTCTCTGCCAATTGCAGGCACTCTGCAACCAGGCCCCACAGCCACCTTTCTTCTTCTCCTCCTCTTGCTACCCAGTCCGTCCAAACAACTGCTGGCAGCTGTCTTCTCAGACCATCTGACTGCAGCCTCCACCTCCCTGTCCAGGCCAGAGGGAGATCCCTCATTCACAAAATAGGGAGGTCTAAACTGCCTCCCTCACAAGGACAGCCTGAAGAGGACAACATCGTTTAGCTTGGTAAAGACCTTGAAGTCATCAGGTACAACCATTAACACCACCAAGTCCACCACTACAACCTGTCCCTGTCTACCACACTACACCTCTTCTAAGTATGTCCAGGGTTGGTGACTCAACCACCTCCCTGGGCAGCCTCTTCCAGTGCTTGGGAGCACATTCAGTGAAGGAACCCTTCCTAAATACCCCCTCAAGCTTCCCCTAGTGCAACTGGAAGCCATTTCCCCTTGTCCTATCACTTGCTACTTGGGAAAAGAGACCAACACCCACCTCACTGCAACTTGCTTTCAGGTAGTTGCAGAGAATGATAAGGACTCCCCCCAGACTCCTTCTCTCCTGACTAAACGAGCCCAGCTCCCTCAGCCATTCCTCACAGGACTTGTTCTCTAGCCCCACTGCCAGCTTCCTTGCCCTTCTCTGGACACACTCCAGTAACTCAATGTCTGTACTGCAGTGAGTGGTCCAAAATTCAACCCAGTAGTCAAGCTGCAGCCTGGCTACTGCCGCGTACAGGAGAGCAATCACTTCCCATGTCCTGCTGGCCACACCATTTCTGATACATACCAGGATGCTACTGGACTTCTTGGCAACCCTGGCACGCTGCAAGCTCACATTCAGCTGGCTGGCAACAGTCCCCCAGGTGCTTTCCCACCCTACCGAAGAGACGAACAATGCCATCTGCAGCCCCCGTGACCAGCAGGTTGCCGTTGTGGTTGAAAGCTGTTAACAGCAATGGGCTCAGGCTCCAGGGAGAACTGCAGCTGGAAAGGAAACTCTGCGTTAATGCTGAGAGCTGGGGGTGCTGAGGAGCTGATCTCCAGGGAGGGGAGGAAAGACATCACCCAGCAGCAAGAATTCCTCCAGTAGCAGCAGCTCTCATGGCTACAAACTCGAAAGCTGGCTGCTACTGTGACGCTAAATCAACAATTCACCTCAGCCAAGCCATAGCTTTCTTGGCCATGGCTTCAAAGCTGCAAAAGCACCTCCTGACAGGGCATTAGCTTGAGTATGTTGTTTTCTCCTCCATGGCAGGGACAGCAATTCTTAAGGGCAAAGGTGAGGGATGGGATGAGGATTCCCTGACAGAATCTGACCTCTCTAATCTGAAGCAATGGAGAAGGTGACATGAGATGAAAGCTCTGAAAGAAGCACTTCACCAGGGAGGATAAAGCAAATTCTTGACTACAGTTCAGCTGGAGAAAGCCTCAACAAAACATCCTTCAGTCCACTTAGGACATTCCCAGTCACAAACTGCACAGGCAGGACAGAAACA
>NW_026539608.1:0-5982 GCF_027791375.1 Indicator indicator | reverse complement strand
ATCAACAGAAAAAGCACAACCGATCTCCCTTTGCTTCCCCCCAAGGGGATCCTCCCAAAGGGGCCTCCCTCTCCCAGGAGCTTCTCCCCCAGACCCCCCTGGACAGAGAAGCAGAGTTAGTTAAGCAGAAAGTTGTTAACTTAGCTGCCAAGGTCAGTGTGTTATCTTCAGCCAGAAGAGAAGAAGAAACAGCAGCCAGACAGCCCAGCAACTGCCCCCACTGCCGAACGCAGAATGTGCAAAATGCCTACTTTGTTTTGGGTAATAGTTCTTAAACATTTCTATCTATCCAATGGAAGTGTTTAGAACAATCGTTATTTTGCTTTCTTATACCCAATAGTGACTTATTTACATTCTTTCACTTTCTCTGTTCTGAACTTTGCAAGGAAAAATTAAAAAGACAGTTTCAAACCATCACAGTCCACCCCTTCTAAACAATTCCATTGGCTGCTACTACCATTTATCTAATCTAAAATAATATCTACAACAATAGGTGAATAAAGACCATAGTCCATTCTGGCTATCTCAGATGTAGATGATTCAAAAGAGTCAAATCACAGGAAAAAACAGCAAACAGCTTGTTTCCTCGCAGATGCAGTGAAGAAAGGAACAGGGACTCTCAGGTGGCTCAGGGCTCTCAGGGTTCGTGCACCGTAGATCTCATGGACTCTCCTCTTGGGCGCGATGCTGTATCTGTGCAACACTCTGAATTTAACCTCTCTCAGCCAAAGTTAGATTTCTTTGTGGAATACACTGAATTTCACCATTTTCTTGCATCACCCAATAGGTGTGACCAGGACCTTCAGCAGAAACCACCCCTCGGACAGGTTTGGCCTCTCCTGAAGGAGAAAATACCCAAACAGTTTTGCCTAACAGATTCTTTTCTCTGATAACAGGAACTCTATCACCTTCTTCCTTTCGCAACAAATCTGATTGGGCAGGTCCAGCTCGATTCACTGAACCTCTACTATTCACCAACCAGGTTGCTTGTGCTAAATGTTTCTCCCAGTTTTTCAAAGATCCACCCCCCATGGCTTTGAGAGTGGTTTTCAGCAAACCGTTGTAGCGTTCGATCTTCCCTGCAGCTGGTGCATAGTAGGGAATGTGGAATATCCACTCAATGCCGTGCTCTTTGGCCCAGTTTTTTACAAGATTGTTCTTGAAATGAGTTCCGTTGTCTGACTCAATCCTCTCTGGAGTTCCGTGTCTCCACAGGATTTGTCTCTCCAGGCCAAGAATGGTGTTACGTGCAGTTGCATGAGGAACTGGATAAGTTTCCAGCCATCCAGTGCTTGCCTCTACCATAGTCAGCACATACTGCTTACCAGATGGAGAACGAGGTAGAGTGATGTAGTCAATCTGCCAGGCTTCACCATACTTGTACTTGGACCATCGGTCACCATACCACAAGGGCTTGATCCGCTTTGCCTGCTTAATAGCAGCACAAATGTCACAGTCATGGATGACTTGTGTGATAGCATTCATGGAAATGTCAATGGATCTGTCACGAGCCCATCGGTAGGTTGCATCTCTGCCTTGATGTCCTGACGAGTCATGGGCCCACCGGGCTAAGAACAGCTCACCTCGGTGTTTCCAGTCAAGATCAGGATCAGGATCAGAGTTTGTGTCCACCTGCGAAACTCTTGCAGCTAGATCTGCCTGATGGTTGTGTTGTTGTTCCTCAGTAGCTTTGCTCTTAGGAATGTGAGCATCGATGTGTCTCACTTTCACTGGGATTCTCTCAATGCGAGCAGCACGAGTTACTCTCTCCTCTGGAGGTTTAGCACAGCTTGTGCCTTCTGGCCAGTTTGTGATCACCTCCACCAAACCAGGCCTTTCGAGATTTCCCATTCGAGCTCTCTGTGTTATCAGAGCCATCCACTTAGACCAGGTAGCATCTGTTGCATGATGTGGTGAAGAACCTTTGCCTTTGAACATCCAATTCAGAACTGGCAATCTAGGAGCTAGAAGAAGTTGTGACTCAGTTCCAATCACTTCAGAAGCAGCTTTCACTCCTTCAGAAGCAGCTAAAATCTCTTTCTCTGTTGGAGTGTAGTTTGCCTCTGAGCCTCTGTAGCCACGACCCCAGAAACCAAGAGGACGTCCTCGTGTCTCCCCTGGAGCTCTTTGCCATAAGCACCAGGTTGGACCATTGTCACTCGCGGCCGTGTACAGAATGTTCTTAATGTCTGGACCAGTTCGGACAGGTCCCAGACCCATCGCTTGGACTACCTCTCGCTTGATCTGGTCAAAGGCTGCTTGTTGCTCAGGACCCCATTGGAAACTGTTTCTCTTTCGAGTCACATCATAGAGAGGTTTCACAATCTGACTGTATCCAGGAATGTGCAGTCTCCAAAATCCCACTATGCCTAAGAAACGCAGAGTTTCTTTCTTGTTGATGGGATTTGCCATGGTGGAGACTCTGTTTATCACATCCATTGGGATGTGACGGCGACCATCTTGCCACCGCATTCCCAGAAACTGGATTTCTCTGGCAGGTCCTTTCACCTTGTCTCGCTTGATAGCGAAACCAGCTTGCAAGAGAATGTCAAGGATTTTGTTACCTTTCTCGAAGACTTCTTCAGCAGTCTCACCCCAGACGATGATGTCATCGATGAACTGAATGTGTTCTGGAGCTCCACCTTTCTCCAAAGCATCATGGATCACTGCATGGCAGATGGTTGAACTGTGAATCCACCCCTGGGGCAAACGATTGAATGTGTACTGAATGCCTCTCCAGGTGAAAGCAAACTGAGGCCTGCATTCCTCTGCTATGGGAATAGAGAAGAAAGCATTAGCAATGTCTATGGTAGCATACCATTTGGCCTGCTTGGATTCCAGCTCATATTGGAGTTCCATCATGTCTGGTACAGCTGCACTCATGGGTGGAGTTACTTCATTCAAGGCACGGAAATCAACTGTCAGACGCCACTCTCCATTCTGCTTTCTCACAGGCCAGATTGGACTGTTGAAAGGTGAATGAGTTTTGCTGATGACCTTCTGACTCTCCAGCTGACGAATCAAGTTTTGAATGGGCACCAAAGAGTCACGGTTGGTTCTGTATTGTCTGTGATGCACAGTTTGAGAAGCAAGCGGCAGCTTTACATCCTCTATCTCATGTTGTCCCACAACTGCAGATTCATCTGAAAGCTCAGGTCTAATGGACAACTTCAATTTTCCTCCATCAATTTCTACAGTTGCTATTCCAAAAGCCCATTTGTAACCCTTAGGGTCTTTAAAACGCCCTTCTCTCAGAAAGTCAATTCCCAAAATACAAGGTGCATTAGGACCTGTTACAATAGTATGTTTCTTCCACTGCTTCCCAGTTAAACTTATATCAACCTCTATCTTAAACAACTCTTGAGATCCACCAGTGACTCCCTGAATAGTTATAGATTCTCCCCCTTGATAATTTGATGGTATGATGGTGCACTGAGCTCCTGTGTCAACCAAGGCCCTGTACTTCTGAAATTTTGAAGTGCCAGGCCACTGGATGTACACATCCCAATAGATTCTGTTATCTCCATTATCCCTTACCTCCCCCTGGCGGAAGGCAGGGCACCCCTAATGGTGGGGATTACCTCCACATGTACAGCTGGCACAACGTCCAGCACCAGAATTAGGATCACTGTTGGAGCTATCAGAGTTGTTCTGGGAAACTGAGGAAGCGACAGCTACCCTCCTGGTATTGCTACCTCGGGATCTGCCTCTCTGCAGCTCCCGTAACCTCTTGAAAAGATCAGAAGTTGGTTGACCATCCCATCTGTTCATGTTCTCACCAAACTGATCACGCAGAGTTATCCAGATACTGCCACGTGATTGCCTCTGCTGTCTGTTTTGGTTTGACCTATTCTGGAATGGCCTTCTTGGAGCACGTCTGTTCCTAACAGCTGAAACTTGTATCCATCTGGAGGAAGAGGAATCAGAATCATCCCCCTTCATCAAGTTGGATATGGAGGTTTTAAGTTCCTCCTTCAGCTCTTTCATGCAATTCTTTATTTCTCCAGACAGAGTTTCAATGGCTGAAACCAAAGAAGTACGTGCAAGACTATCCTCCAATTGCCTCATTTGGTCAGTGAAATGGCCAACAGTAGGAGGTGCTCCACCATAATTTCTTGCCACAATCCTGCTTGCCAGAATAGTGGCATAATTAGGAGGAGCAAGCTTAATGAGCTTTTTGGCAAGGCCTGTTCCAACAGGAATTTCATCAGGATTCAGAGTCTTATGATCTCCATACATTACTTCTCTCACAGCAAACTCTCTCAGACGCTTGATTCCCTCAGCTATTGTGGTCCAAGGCTTAGGGTTCCATGGTAAATCATCTCTGCTGGGGTACCTCAGCGAGACTGCCAGTAGGAGGCGTGCCCACAGAGAAACTTTACCAATGCACTTGCCTAGGTGCCTGTCTATGCCTGTATCCTTTGAGAGCATCCCCAACTGAGAGGCCGACTTGTCACCTACCACCAATGCTGGGGCTCCCATATCAAAACACCTGGCTAGCCAAGACAGGACTGGCTCATTATCTCCTCTGATGTAATCCTTCCTCACATGTCTAATTTCCTGTCTGGGTGCATTAGCTGACTGTATGTCATCCTCATCATCATCATCATCATCCTGAGGTTGCTGTCCCCATAATCCTATTTTAATCCTCCGCTGAATTTCTTTGAGTTCAGAGGCACTACCAGCAGTTGCTAATCTACTAGGGTCTACATCCTGACCTACATCTCCATCATCCATGTGGGGTCTCAAGAGGTCTACCAGAGTTTTAAGGCTAACCCTCTCTTCCTCATCAGAAGGATCTTTCTTAAGAGAGGGACCCTGAGTAGAAGGACCCTCATCTCCATCTGCACCATCTCCTGCAGCATCTGCATCTCCTTTACGCTTTCTGGTTACAGTGGCCACCAAATTTACTGGCTTGGTTTTCACATTCACAGCAGAGTTGGAAGAGCAAGTAGCCTTATGTCTTTCTTGATACAGTGCTATCAGTAGCCATATGATTATTC
Source organism: Indicator indicator (assembly GCF_027791375.1). Taxonomy (NCBI): domain Eukaryota; kingdom Metazoa; phylum Chordata; class Aves; order Piciformes; family Indicatoridae; genus Indicator; species Indicator indicator. Next base: position 979 of record NW_026539608.1, on the reverse strand, counting down.
CAAGAAGCAACAAAATTAAGATTAAGGCTAGTACAAGATATCTAGGGTACCACTGGTTACAAAGACCCTCTGTAGTTGTAAGAGGAGTAACAAACTCATATGTGTCTGCTAGCAGATCCATAGTTGAGTTACCATAGCTTCTTAGCCCAATAAGACCATAACAGAATTCACCAACATTCAGTAACTTGTTCTTAACCCAAAGAAACGACTTATATGCCACATATCTCACAATCTTGTCTATCATGCAGGAAACAGCCCATCTGTAGACAATCACACTGATAACAGAGGAAATAAAATTACTCAAAATCCAAAACAGCTTCATTTTGCTTCCTAATCTGAGCAGAAATAAATCAAACAAGCAATCGAGCCCCGAGTTGGAGCGCCAAAAATAAAAAGTGTGTCGGTGTGAGCTGAAATTCCCCCCCCACCAACAATAACCAGGCTAGCTCAGTCTGGAAGCAAATGAAAAGCTGTATTTACAAGCAGAGTCTAAAATCTACAATGAAATGCAATGAATATGTACAAATATACAAAATTCACAACATTCACAAATATATACAATCAACAGAAAAAGCACAATCGATCTCCCTTTGCTTCCCCCCAAGGGGATCCTCCCAAAGGGGCCTCCCTCTCCCAGGAGCTTCCCCCCCAGACCCCCCTGGACAGAGAAGCAGAGTTAGTTAAGCAGAAAGTTGTTAACTTAGCTGCCAAGGTCAGTGTGTTATCTTCAGCCAGAAGAGAAGAAGAAACAGCAGCCAGACAGCCCAGCAACTGCCCCCACTGCCGAACGCAGAATGTGCAGAATGCCTACTTTGTTTTGGGTAATAGTTCTTAAACATTTCTATCTATCCAATGGAAGTGTTTAGAACAATCGTTATTTTGCTTTCTTACACCCAATAGTGACTTATTTACATTCTTTCACTTTCTCTGTTCTGAACTTTGCAAGGAAAAATTAAAAAGACAGTTTCAAACCATCACA
>NW_026539607.1:0-6013 GCF_027791375.1 Indicator indicator | reverse complement strand
ACTCTGCTTGTAAATACAGCTTTTCATTTGCTTCCAGACTGGGCTAGCCTGGTTATTGTTGGTGGGGGGGGAATTTCAGCTCACACCGACACACTTTTTATTTTTGGCGCTCCAACTCGGGGCTCGATTGCTTGTGATTTATTTCTGCTCAGATTAGGAAGCAAAATGAAGCTGTTTTGGATTTTGAGTAATTTTATTTCCTCTGTTATCAGTGTGATTGTCTACAGATGGGCTGTTTCCTGCATGATAGACAAGATTGTGAGATATGTGGCATATAAGTCATTTCTTTGGGTTAAGAACAAGTTACTGAATGTTGGTGAATTCTGTTATGGTCTTATTGGGCTAAGAAGCTATGGTAACTCAACTATGGATCTGCTAGCAGACACATATGAGTTTGTTACTCCTCTTACAACTACAGAGGGTCTTTGGAACCAGTGGTACCCTAGATATCTTGTACTAGCCTTAATCTTAAATTTGTTGCTTCTTGGAATAATCATATGGCTACTGATAGCACTGTATCAAGAAAGACATAAGGCTACTTGCTCTTCCAACTCTGCTGTGAATGTGAAAACCAAGCCAGTAAATTTGGTGGCCACTGTAACCAGAAAGCGTAAAGGAGATGCAGATGCTGCAGGAGATGGTGCAGATGGAGATGAGGGTCCTTCTACTCAGGGTCCCTCTGTTAAGAAAGATCCTTCTGATGAGGAAGAGAGGGTTAGCCTTAAAACTCTGGTAGACCTCTTGAGACCCCACATGGATGATGGAGATGTAGGTCAGGATGTAGACCCTGGTAGATTAGCAACTGCTGGTAGTGCCTCTGAACTCAAAGAAATTCAACGGAGGATTAAAATAGGATTATGGGGACAGCGACCTCAGGATGATGATGATGATGATGAGGATGACATACAGTCAGCTAATGCACCCAGACAGGAAATTAGACATGTGAGGAAGGATTACATCAGAGGAGATAATGAGCCAGTCCTGTCTTGGCTAGCCAGGTGTTTTGATATGGGAGCCCCAGCATTGGTGGTAGGCGACAAGTCGGCCTCTCAGTTGGGGATGCTCTCAAAGGATACAGGCATAGACAGGCACCTAGGCAAGTGCATTGGTAAAGTTTCTCTGTGGGCACGCCTCCTACTGGCAGTCTCGCTGAGGTACCCCAGCAGAGATGATTTACCATGGAACCCTAAGCCTTGGACCACAATAGCTGAGGGAATCAAGCGTCTGAGAGAGTTTGCTGTGAGAGAAGTAATGTATGGAGATCATAAGACTCTGAATCCTGATGAAATTCCTGTTGGAACAGGCCTTGCCAAAAAGCTCATTAAGCTTGCTCCTCCTAATTATGCTACTATTCTGGCAAGCAGGATTGTGGCAAGAAATTATGGTGGAGCACCTCCTACTGTTGGCCATTTCACTGACCAAATGAGGCAGTTGGAGGATAGTCTTGCACGTACTTCTTTGGTTTCAGCCATTGAAACTTTGTCTGGAGAAATGAAGAATTGCATGAAAGAGCTGAAGGAGGAACTTAAAACCTCCATATCCAACTTGATGAAGGGGGATGATTCTAATTCCTCTTCCTCCAGATGGATACAAGTTTCAGCTGTTAGGAACAGACGTGCTCCAAGAAGGCCATTCCAAAATAGGTCAAACCAAAACAGACAGCAGAGGCAATCACGTGGCAGTATCTGGATAACTCTGCGTGATCAGTTTGGTGAGAACATGAACAGATGGGATGGTCAACCAACTTCTGATCTTTTCAAGAGGTTACGGGAGCTGCAGAGGGGCAGATCCCGAGGTAGCAATACCAGGAGGGTAGCTGTCGCTTCCTCAGTTTCCCAGAACAACTCTGATAGCTCCAACAGTGATCCTAATTCTGGTGCTGGACATTGTGCCAGCTGTACATGTGGAGGTAATCCCCACCATTAGGGGTGCCCTGCCTTCCGCCAGGGGGAGGTAAGGGATAATGGAGATAACAGAATCTATTGGGATGTGTACATCCAGTGGCCTGGCACTTCAAAATTTCAGAAGTACAGGGCCTTGGTTGACACAGGAGCTCAGTGCACCATAATACCATCAAATTATCAAGGGGGAGAATCTATAACTATTCAGGGAGTCACTGGTGGATCTCAAGAGTTGTTTAAGATAGAGGTTGATATAAGTTTAACTGGGAAGCAGTGGAAGAAACATACTATTGTAACAGGTCCTAATGCACCTTGTATTTTGGGAATTGACTTTCTGAGAGAAGGGCGTTTTAAAGACCCTAAGGGTTACAAATGGGCTTTTGGAATAGCAACTGTAGAAATTGATGGAGGAAAATTGAAGTTGTCCATTAGACCTGAGCTTTCAGATGAATCTGCAGTTGTGGGACAACATGAGATAGAGGATGTAAAGCTGCCGGTTGCTTCTCAAACTGTGCATCACAGACAATACAGAACCAACCGTGACTCTTTGGTGCCCATTCAAAACTTGATTCGTCAGTTGGAGAGTCAGAAGGTCATCAGCAAAACTCATTCACCTTTCAACAGTCCAATCTGGCCTGTGAGAAAGCAGAATGGAGAGTGGCGTCTGACAGTTGATTTCCGTGCCTTGAATGAAGTAACTCCACCCATGAGTGCAGCTGTACCAGACATGATGGAACTCCAATATGAGCTGGAATCCAAGCAGGCCAAATGGTATGCTACCATAGACATTGCTAATGCTTTCTTCTCTATTCCCATAGCAGAGGAATGCAGGCCTCAGTTTGCTTTCACCTGGAGAGGCATTCAGTACACATTCAATCGTTTGCCCCAGGGGTGGATTCACAGTTCAACCATCTGCCATGCAGTGATCCATGATGCTTTGGAGAAAGGTGGAGCTCCAGAACACATTCAGTTCATCGATGACATCATCGTCTGGGGTGAGACTGCTGAAGAAGTCTTCGAGAAAGGTAATAAAATCCTTGACATTCTCTTGCAAGCTGGTTTCGCTATCAAGCGAGACAAGGTGAAAGGACCTGCCAGAGAAATCCAGTTTCTGGGAGTGCGGTGGCAAGACGGTCGCCGTCACATCCCAATGGATGTGATAAACAGAGTCTCCACCATGGCAAATCCCATCAACAAGAAAGAAACTCTGCGTTTCTTAGGCATAGTGGGATTTTGGAGACTGCACATTCCTGGATACAGTCAGATTGTGAAACCTCTCTATGATGTGACTCGAAAGAGAAACAGTTTCCAATGGGGTCCTGAGCAACAAGCAGCCTTTGACCAGATCAAGCGAGAGGTAGTCCAAGCGATGGGTCTGGGACCTGTCCGAACTGGTCCAGACATTAAGAACATTCTGTACACGGCCGCGAGTGACAATGGTCCAACCTGGTGCTTATGGCAAAGAGCTCCAGGGGAGACACGAGGACGTCCTCTTGGTTTCTGGGGTCGTGGCTACAGAGGCTCAGAGGCAAACTACACTCCAACAGAGAAAGAGATTTTAGCTGCTTATGAAGGAGTGAAAGCTGCTTCTGAAGTGATCGGAACTGAGTCACAACTTCTTCTAGCTCCTAGATTGCCAGTTCTGAATTGGATGTTCAAAGGCAAAGGTTCTTCACCACATCATGCAACAGATGCTACCTGGTCTAAGTGGATGGCTCTGATAACACAGAGAGCTCGAATGGGAAATCTCGAAAGGCCTGGTTTGGTGGAGGTGATCACAAACTGGCCAGAAGGCACAAGCTGTGCTAAACCTCCAGAGGAGAGAGTAACTCGTGCTGAGGAAGCTCCTCCTTACAGTGATCTGTCTGATGATGAAAAGAGATATGCTTTGTTCACAGACGGTTCCTGTCGTCTTGTTGGGAACAAGCGGAGATGGAAATCTGCAGTGTGGAGCCCAACGCGCAGAGTTGCAGAAGCGAGAGATGGAGAAGGAGAATCCAGTCAATTTGCAGAGGTAAAAGCTGTCCAGCTAGCTCTTAACATAGCTGAACGTGAGAGATGGCCAAAGCTTTATCTCTACACCGACTCGTGGATGGTAGCCAATGCCTTGTGGGGTTGGCTGAAAGACTGGAAGAAGAATGGCTGGCAGAGGAAAGGAAAGCCAATCTGGGCTGCAGATCTGTGGCAAGACATTGCTGCTCGCATTGAGAGAATCCCAGTGAAAGTGAGACACATCGATGCTCACATTCCTAAGAGCAAAGCTACAGAGGAACAACAACACAACCATCAGGCAGATCTAGCTGCAAGAGTTTCCCAGGTGGACACAAACTCTGATCCTGATCCTGATCTTGACTGGAAACACCGAGGTGAGCTGTTCTTAGCTCGGTGGGCCCATGACTCGTCAGGACATCAAGGCAGAGATGCAACCTACCGATGGGCTCGTGACAGATCCATTGACATTTCCATGGATGCTATCACACAAGTCATCCATGACTGTGACATTTGTGCTGCTATTAAGCAGGCAAAGCGGATCAAGCCCTTGTGGTACGGTGACCGATGGTCCAAGTACAAGTATGGTGAAGCCTGGCAGATTGACTACATCACTCTACCTCGTTCTCGATCTGGTAAGCAGTATGTGCTGACTATGGTAGAGGCAAGCACTGGATGGCTGGAAACTTATCCAGTTCCTCATGCAACTGCACGTAACACCATTCTTGGCCTGGAGAGACAAATCCTGTGGAGACACGGAACTCCAGAGAGGATTGAGTCGGACAACGGAACTCATTTCAAGAACAATCTTGTAAAAAACTGGGCCAAAGAGCACGGCATCGAGTGGATATTCCACATTCCCTACTATGCACCAGCTGCAGGGAAGATCGAACGCTACAACGGTTTGCTGAAAACCACTCTCAAAGCCATGGGGGGTGGATCTTTGAAAAACTGGGAGAAACATTTAGCACAAGCAACCTGGTTGGTGAATAGTAGAGGTTCAGTGAATCGAGCTGGACCTGCCCAATCAGATTTGTTGCGAAAGGAAGAAGGTGATAGAGTTCCTGTTATCAGAGAAAAGAATCTGTTAGGCAAAACTGTTTGGGTATTTTCTCCTTCAGGAGAGGCCAAACCTGTCCGAGGGGTGGTTTCTGCTGAAGGTCCTGGTCACACCTATTGGGTGATGCAAGAAAATGGTGAAATTCAGTGTATTCCACAAAGAAATCTAACTTTGGCTGAGAGAGGTTAAATTCAGAGTGTTGCGCAGATACAGCATCGCGCCCAAGAGGAGAGTTCATGAGATCTACGGTGCACGAACCCTGAGAGCCCTGAGTCACCTGAGAGTCCCTGTTCCTTTCTTCGCTCCATCTGCGAGGAAACAAGCTGTTTGCTGTTTTTCCTGTGATTTGACTCTTTTGAATCATCTACATCTGAGATAGCCGGAATGGACTATGGTCTTTATTCACCTATTGTTGTAGATATTATTTTAGATTAGATAAATGATAGTAGCAGCCAATGGAATTGTTTAGAAGGGGTGGACTGTGATGGTTTGAAACTGTCTTTTTAATTTTTCCTTGCAAAGTTCAGAACAGAGAAAGTGAAAGAATGTAAATAAGTCACTATTGGGTGTAAGAAAGCAAAATAACGATTGTTCTAAACACTTCCATTGGATAGATAGAAATGTTTAAGAACTATTACCCAAAACAAAGTAGGCATTCTGCACATTCTGCGTTCGGCAGTGGGGGCAGTTGCTGGGCTGTCTGGCTGCTGTTTCTTCTTCTCTTCTGGCTGAAGATAACACACTGACCTTGGCAGCTAAGTTAACAACTTTCTGCTTAACTAACTCTGCTTCTCTGTCCAGGGGGGTCTGGGGGGGAAGCTCCTGGGAGAGGGAGGCCCCTTTGGGAGGGTCCCCTTGGGGGGAAGCAAAGGGAGATCGATTGTGCTTTTTCTGTTGATTGTATATATTTGTGAATGTTGTGAATTTTGTATATTTGTACATATTCATTGCATTTCATTGTAGATTTTAGACTCTGCTTGTAAATACAGCTTTTCATTTGCTTCCAGACTGAGCTAGCCTGGTTATTGTTGGTGGGGGGGGAATTTCAGCTCACACCGACACA
>NW_026539606.1:0-6040 GCF_027791375.1 Indicator indicator | reverse complement strand
GCAACAGCAAAGAGAAGAAAAGAGGAAAGGCAAAGGAACCGGAAAAGAGCAACAGCGAAAGCAAAAGAGCAACAGCAAAGAGAAGAAAAGAGGAAAGGCAAAGGAACCGGAAAAGAGCAACAGCGAAAGCAAAAGAGCAACAGCAAAGAGAAGAAAAGAGGAAAGGCAAAGGAACCGGAAAAGAGCAACAGCGAAAGCAAAAGAGCAACAGCAAAGAGAAGAAAAGAGGAAAGGCAAAGGAACCGGAAAAGAGCAACAGCGAAAGCAAAAGAGCAACAGCAAAGAGAAGAAAAGAGGAAAGGCAAAGGAACCGGAAAAGAGCAACAGCGAAAGCAAAAGCGCAACAGCAAAAGAAGAAAAGAGGAAAGGCAAAGGAACCGGAAAAGAGCAACAGCGAAAGCAAAAGCGCAACAGCAAAGAGAAGAAAAGAGGAAAGGCAAAGGAACCGGAAAAGAGCAACAGCGAAAGCAAAAGCGCAACAGCAGAAAGAAGAAAAGAGGAAAGGCAAAGGAACCGGAAAAGAGCAACAGCGAAAGCAAAAGCGCAACAGCAAAGAGAAGAAAAGAGGAAAGGCAAAGGAACCGGAAAAGAGCAACAGCGAAAGCGCAACAGCAAAGAGAAGAAAAGAGGAAAGGCAAAGGAACCGGAAAAGAGCAACAGCGAAAGCGCAACAGCAAAAGAAGAAAAGAGGAAAGGCAAAGGAACCGGAAAAGAGCAACAGCGAAAGCAAAAGCGCAACAGCAAAAGAAGAAAAGAGGAAAGGCAAAGGAACCGGAAAAGAGCAACAGCGAAAGCAAAAGCGCAACAGCAGAAAGAAGAAAAGAGGAAAGGCAAAGGAACCGGAAAAGAGCAACAGCGAAAGCAAAAGCGCAACAGCAGAAAGAAGAAAAGAGGAAAGGCAAAGGAACCGGAAAAGAGCAACAGCGAAAGCAAAAGCGCAACAGCAGAAAGAAGAAAAGAGGAAAGGCAAAGGAACCGGAAAAGAGCAACAGCGAGAGCAAAAGCGCAACAGCAAAAAGAAGAAAAGAGGAAAGGCAAAGGAACCGGAAAAGAGCAGAAGCAAAAGAGCAAAAGCAAAAAGAAGAAAAGAGGAAAGGCAAAGGAACCGGAAAAGAGCAGAAGCAAAAGAGCAAAAGCAAAAAGAAGAAAAGAGGAAAGGCAAAGGAACCGGAAAAGAGCAACAGCAAAGCAAAAGCGCAACAGCAGAAAGAAGAAAAGAGGAAAGGCAAAGGAAGCGGAAAAGAGCAACAGCAAAAGCAAAAGCGCAACAGCAGAAAGAAGAAAAGAGGAAAGGCAAAGGAACCGGAAAAGAGCAACAGCAAAGCAAAAGCGCAACAGCAGAAAGAAGAAAAGAGGAAAGGCAAAGGAACCGGAAAAGAGCAACAGCAAAGCAAAAGCGCAACAGCAGAAAGAAGAAAAGAGGAAAGGCAAAGGAACCGGAAAAGAGCAACAGCAAAGCAAAAGCGCAACAGCAGAAAGAAGAAAAGAGGAAAGGCAAAGGAACCGGAAAAGAGCAACAGCAAAAGCAAAAGCGCAACAGCAGAAAGAAGAAAAGAGGAAAGGCAAAGGAACCGGAAAAGAGCAACAGCAAAAGCAAAAGCGCAACAGCAGAAAGAAGAAAAGAGGAAAGGCAAAGGAACCGGAAAAGAGCAACAGCAAAAGCAAAAGCGCAACAGCAGAAAGAAGAAAAGAGGAAAGGCAAAGGAACCGGAAAAGAGCAACAGCAAAAGCAAAAGCGCAACAGCAGAAAGAAGAAAAGAGGAAAGGCAAAGGAACCGGAAAAGAGGAACAGCAAAAGCAAAAGCGCAAAAGCAGAAAGAAGAAAAGAGGAAAGGCAAAGGAACCGGAAAAGAGCAACAGCAAAAGCAAAAGCGCAACAGCAGAAAGAAGAAAAGAGGAAAGGCAAAGGAACCGGAAAAGAGCAACAGCAAAAGCAAAAGCGCAAAAGCAAAAAGAAGAAAAGAGGAAAGGCAAAGGAACCGGAAAAGAGCAAAAGCAAAAGCGCAAAAGCAGAAAGAAGAAAAGAGGAAAGGCAAAGGAACCGGAAAAGAGCAAAAGCAAAAGCGCAAAGCAAAAGAAGAAAAGAGGAAAGGCAAAGGAACGGAAAAGAGCAACAGCAAAAGCGCAAAGCAAAAGAAGAAAAGAGGAAAGGCAAAGGAACCGGAAAAGAGCAACAGCAAAAGCAAAAGCGCAAAAGCAAAAAGAAGAAAAGAGGAAAGGCAAAGGAACCGGAAAAGAGCAACAGCAAAAGCAAAAGCGCAACAGCAGAAAGAAGAAAAGAGGAAAGGCAAAGGAACCGGAAAAGAGCAACAGCAAAAGCAAAAGCGCAAAAGCAGAAAGAAGAAAAGAGGAAAGGCAAAGGAACCGGAAAAGAGCAACAGCAAAAGCAAAAGCGCAAAAGCAGAAAGAAGAAAAGAGGAAAGGCAAAGGAACCGGAAAAGAGCAACAGCAAAAGCAAAAGCGCAAAAGCAGAAAGAAGAAAAGAGGAAAGGCAAAGGAACCGGAAAAGAGCAACAGCAAAAGCAAAAGCGCAAAAGCAGAAAGAAGAAAAGAGGAAAGGCAAAGGAACCGGAAAAGAGCAACAGCAAAAGCAAAAGCGCAAAAGCAGAAAGAAGAAAAGAGGAAAGGCAAAGGAACCGGAAAAGAGCAACAGCAAAAGCAAAAGCGCAAAAGCAGAAAGAAGAAAAGAGGAAAGGCAAAGGAACCGGAAAAGAGCAACAGCAAAGCAAAAGCGCAAAGCAAAAGAAGAAAAGAGGAAAGGCAAAGGAACCGGAAAAGAGCAACAGCAAAGCAAAAGCGCAAAGCAGAAAGAAGAAAAGAGGAAAGGCAAAGGAACCGGAAAAGAGCAACAGCAAAAGCAAAAGCGCAAAAGCAGAAAGAAGAAAAGAGGAAAGGCAAAGGAACCGGAAAAGAGCAACAGCAAAAGCAAAAGCGCAAAAGCAGAAAGAAGAAAAGAGGAAAGGCAAAGGAACCGGAAAAGAGCAACAGCAAAAGCAAAAGCGCAAAAGCAGAAAGAAGAAAAGAGGAAAGGCAAAGGAACCGGAAAAGAGCAACAGCAAAAGCAAAAGCGCAAAAGCAGAAAGAAGAAAAGAGGAAAGGCAAAGGAACCGGAAAAGAGCAACAGCAAAAGCAAAAGCGCAAAAGCAGAAAGAAGAAAAGAGGAAAGGCAAAGGAACCGGAAAAGAGCAACAGCAAAAGCAAAAGCGCAAAAGCAGAAAGAAGAAAAGAGGAAAGGCAAAGGAACCGGAAAAGAGCAACAGCAAAAGCAAAAGCGCAAAAGCAAAAGAAGAAAAGAGGAAAGGCAAAGGAACCGGAAAAGAGCAACAGCAAAAGCAAAAGCGCAAAAGCAGAAAGAAGAAAAGAGGAAAGGCAAAGGAACCGGAAAAGAGCAACAGCAAAAGCAAAAGAGCAAAAGCAAAAGAAGAAAAGAGGAAAGGCAAAGGAACCGGAAAAGAGCAACAGCAAAAGCAAAAGCGCAAAAGCAAAAGAAGAAAAGAGGAAAGGCAAAGGAACCGGAAAAGAGCAACAGCAAAGCAAAAGCGCAAAAGCAAAAGAAGAAAAGAGGAAAGGCAAAGGAACCGGAAAAGAGCAACAGCAAAAGCAAAAGCGCAAAAGCAAAAAGAAGAAAAGAGGAAAGGCAAAGGAACCGGAAAAGAGCAACAGCAAAAGCAAAAGCGCAAAAGCAAAAAGAAGAAAAGAGGAAAGGCAAAGGAACCGGAAAAGAGCAACAGCAAAAGCAAAAGCGCAAAAGCAGAAAGAAGAAAAGAGGAAAGGCAAAGGAACCGGAAAAGAGCAACAGCAAAAGCAAAAGCGCAAAAGCAGAAAGAAGAAAAGAGGAAAGGCAAAGGAACCGGAAAAGAGCAACAGCAAAAGCAAAAGCGCAAAAGCAGAAAGAAGAAAAGAGGAAAGGCAAAGGAACCGGAAAAGAGCAACAGCAAAAGCAAAAGCGCAAAAGCAGAAAGAAGAAAAGAGGAAAGGCAAAGGAACCGGAAAAGAGCAACAGCAAAAGCAAAAGCGCAAAAGCAGAAAGAAGAAAAGAGGAAAGGCAAAGGAACCGGAAAAGAGCAACAGCAAAAGCAAAAGCGCAAAAGCAGAAAGAAGAAAAGAGGAAAGGCAAAGGAACCGGAAAAGAGCAACAGCAAAAGCAAAAGAGCAAAAGCAGAAAGAAGAAAAGAGGAAAGGCAAAGGAACCGGAAAAGAGCAACAGCAAAAGCAAAAGCGCAAAAGCAGAAAGAAGAAAAGAGGAAAGGCAAAGGAACCGGAAAAGAGCAACAGCAAAAGCAAAAGCGCAAAAGCAGAAAGAAGAAAAGAGGAAAGGCAAAGGAACCGGAAAAGAGCAACAGCAAAAGCAAAAGCGCAAAAGCAAAAAGAAGGAAAGAGGAAAGGCAAAGGAACCGGAAAAGAGCAACAGCAAAAGCGCAAAAGCAGAAATAAGGAAAGAGGAAAGGCAAAGGAACCGGAAAAGAGCAACAGCAAAAGCGCAAAAGCAGAAATAAGGAAAGAGGAAAGGCAAAGGAACCGGAAAAGAGCAACAGCAAAAGCAAAAGCGCAAAATCAGAAAGAAGAAAAGAGGAAAGGCAAAGGAACCGGAAAAGAGCAACAGCAAAAGCAAAAGCGCAAAAGCAGAAAGAAGAAAAGAGGAAAGGCAAAGGAACCGGAAAAGAGCAACAGCAAAAGCAAAAGCGCAAAAGCAGAAAGAAGAAAAGAGGAAAGGCAAAGGAACCGGAAAAGAGCAACAGCAAAAGCAAAAGCGCAAAAGCAGAAAGAAGAAAAGAGGAAAGGCAAAGGAACCGGAAAAGAGCAACAGCAAAAGCAAAAGCGCAAAAGCAGAAAGAAGAAAAGAGGAAAGGCAAAGGAACCGGAAAAGAGCAACAGCAAAAGCAAAAGCGCAAAAGCAGAAAGAAGAAAAGAGGAAAGGCAAAGGAACCGGAAAAGAGCAACAGCAAAAGCAAAAGCGCAAAAGCAGAAAGAAGAAAAGAGGAAAGGCAAAGGAACCGGAAAAGAGCAACAGCAAAAGCAAAAGCGCAAAAGCAGAAAGAAGAAAAGAGGAAAGGCAAAGGAACCGGAAAAGAGCAACAGCAAAAGCAAAAGCGCAAAAGCAGAAAGAAGAAAAGAGGAAAGGCAAAGGAACCGGAAAAGAGCAACAGCAAAAGCAAAAGAGCAAAAGCAAAAGAAGAAAAGAGGAAAGGCAAAGGAACCGGAAAAGAGCAACAGCAAAAGCAAAAGCGCAAAAGCAGAAAGAAGAAAAGAGGAAAGGCAAAGGAACCGGAAAAGAGCAACAGCAAAAGCAAAAGCGCAAAAGCAGAAAGAAGAAAAGAGGAAAGGCAAAGGAACCGGAAAAGAGCAACAGCAAAAGCGCAAAAGCAGAAAGAAGAAAAGAGGAAAGGCAAAGGAACCGGAAAAGAGCAACAGCGAAAGCGCAAAAGCAGAAAGAAGAAAAGAGGAAAGGCAAAGGAACCGGAAAAGAGCAACAGCAGAAGCGCAAAAGCAGAAAGAAGAAAAGAGGAAAGGCAAAGGAACCGGAAAAGAGCAACAGCAAAAGCGCAAAAGCAGAAAGAAGAAAAGAGGAAAGGCAAAGGAACCGGAAAAGAGCAACAGCAAAAGCAAAGAGAAGAAAAGAGGAAAGGCAAAGGAACCGGAAAAGAGCAACAGCAAAAGCAAAATTTCAGAAGTACAGGGCCTTGGTTGACACAGGAGCTCAGTGCACCATAATACCATCAAATTATCAAGGGGGAGAATCTATAACTATTCAGGGAGTCACTGGTGGATCTCAAGAGTTGTTTAAGATAGAGGATGATATAAGTTTAACTGGGAAGCAGTGGAAGAAACATACTATTGTAACAGGTCCTAATGCACCTTGTATTTTGGGAATTGATTTTCTGAGAGAAGGGCGTTTTAAAGACCCTGAGGGTTACAAATGGGCTTTTGGAATAGCAACTGTAGAAATTGATGGAGGAAAATTGAAGTTGTCCATTAGACCTGAGCTTTCAGAATGACTGCTGCAGTTGTGGGACAACATAGATAAGGTTGTAAAGCTGCC
>NW_026539605.1:0-6062 GCF_027791375.1 Indicator indicator | reverse complement strand
CAGGAATGAGGCTTTGAGAACTTTTAGCCCCAAATTGGAAGGGGAGGCTCACACCGGGATTGCCTCCCCCTCCACTGGAAAGAGACCCCAAAGAGGAATTGTTGGCCCCAAACTGGCACCCCTGGAGTTGAGAGCTTCTCTGTCCCAGTGACCTCAGCACCATCAGCTTTATGATGTCACTGAGCCATTCATGACATCAGGGGCACTCTAAATCAGGTGCTGGGGCAGGCCATGCAGTCACAGTACCTGGTGGTGCTGCTGGTGCTGTGGCAGTGCTGGGAGTGCTGGTGGAACTGGTGCTGGAGGTGTTTGTGGTGGTAGTGCAGCTGGTGCTGCTAGTGCCGGTGCTGGTGCCGGTGCTGGTGCTGCTCGTGGTGCTGCTGCAGGTGGTGCTGCTGCTGGAGCTGCTGCTGCTGCTGCTGCTGCTGGCAAGGCCTGTAGGCAGCTGCCTGATCCTTGCTGCTGCTCGGGGCTCAGCTCCTGGGTTGGCAGCCAGCAGCTGGCAGTGCCCAGCAAGTGGTGCCTGGCGGCAGTGCCCGGCAGAGGCGAGGCAGTGCAGTGCCCATTCCTGCAGGGCCATGAAGAGCATCTGGCGCTCAGTGCGAAGCACAAGGCTATGGCAGTGGCTGCTGCCCTCCAGGAGCAGCAGTGGTTCCTGTGAGTGCCACTGCAGCTGTCTGGAGCAGACGATCCACTGGCGGGACGTGGGGGACAGGTAGTGGGGTGCAGGCCCGCGGGTGCTCCTTGGGTAACTCCTGGGCCCTTTGCCTCCCCGGGGCTGGGCTCTGGGCCTCAGTTTGCTCTCCAGGGAGGTAACTCTGCAAGGGGCAGAGAATGCTGGGCCGGGAGGACGACTGCCACAAGCCCTCCCTACAGCTGGTTCTCCTTTCTGTCTTCCCAGGCACAGCCTCAGGCCACGGGCTGTGGAGTGCAGGCAGCAGGGCAGGCAGGGAGAAGCTGCAGGGCGAGCTGCAGGGCCATCAGGATCCGGTGCTCGCCCTCGGGCAGCAGCTCGTGGGGCTTTGTGGCGTGCTGGGGCTGCTGAGACAGCAGGTAGGAGTCTGCAGTGTGCAGGAGGCCCTGGGGAACAGGCTGCTGCCCAACACTGGGGTGGCTTCCATGCAGACAGGAGATGCGGGAAGGATGGAGTGGGGGTGCTGCTCCTGATCCGGGAAAAGGGTCCTGCCAGGCTGTGTCCTGGAAGGCAGAATTCTGGGGATGCTGCTTCCCTGGGGGCTCCTTTCTGCTCCCTTGCAGCAGTCTCTCTGGCCCCTGGGAAAGCTTTGCCTGCGTGCTGCAGGCAAGGAATTGCCAGCAGGAAACCTGCTGTGCTTGCAAAGGACTCTGATGGGTGGCTGGCTGGGATCTCACGGGTTTGGGAGGCGTCTTCGTGCCCAGCTTGTCTCGGGAAGCACGGTGCCTTGGAAGGCACTTGAGGCATCTCAGCTGGCTGAGCTCACTCTGCTTCTCCAAACATGTTGGTGTGCTGCAGATGTTGGAGGCCAACCTCTCTTGCCACTGGCAGCCTCATCCTTTTCCCACCTGAGGAGCACTGGAGGTCGTCGGACGTCTGACAGCTTCGATGCCCAAGCGTTTCGACGAGCATCTGAGCAATTGCTTCAGGAGCATGAAGAGCTCCTGGAGAAGGACAAAATGATCCAGGACTTCTCTAAGCAGCTGAGAGAAGCTGAAAGGAAAGTTTTCAGGCTGCAGGATGAGCTGAAGGAGCTGGAGAAACCTCCCTTGGAGGGGACATCAGCTTCACACAAAGCCAAAAGAGTACCACGCAGGGGCCGGAGGCAGGCAGCTGCAGCTGTAGATGCTGGGCCCCGAAGCCCGCGGCTGACGTCGGGTTCCTGCTCACAAGCAGCTGGCAAGCAGCCTGCTGTGGAGGAGCTTCAGAAGAAGCAGAAGAGGAAAGCTTCGACCCAGAAGGCAGAAGAGCTGCAGGAACAAGTGGCCCAGCTCCAACGTGAAAACGCTTTACTGCGTCAGGAGCTGGAGAAGAGAGACAGAGAGCAAGAGGTGAGAGATGTCTTTAGAGGGCCCAGGGCTGAGGGATGAAGGCATTGAGAGTGGAGAAGGCCGTGGCCAGGGGCTGGCCAGGAGCTCTTGCAGCCCAGGACGCCAGTTGCATTGGGGGCTGCAGGAAAAGCAGCCTGGGCAGAGCAGGTGGAGGGAGGGGACGGTGCCAGTGGGAGAAGGACAGGGACCTGGCTGCTCCAGCAGGTCCAGAGGAGGAGCACAAAGATCATCAGGGGGCTGCAGCAGCTGCCCCAGGGGGCCAGGCTGACAGGGTGCTTGGTGTGCTGGGGTTCAGCTGCCTCCATTCACAGCTGAGATGGCTTCTCCCCAGGGAAGAAAGGGACAGAGGCAGACAGAGCTCCAGGATGCTTTGGGCAAGCAGCTGCTGGCAGAAATTGTAGCCAAACTTCACCAAAAAGACAAGGAGGAGCTGCTGGAAGTTTGCTGCCACCTGCAAGCTGCAAATGAGGAGCTGCAGCAGCTGGTGGCTGACCTGGAGCAGAGCTTGGCAAGGTGTGGGGTGAGTCACTGCACAGCTCACTGCACAGCAGGGCGTGCTGCGCGCAAGAGTGAGCAGCGGTGGCTGGAAGGGATGAGAGAGGAGAACTTCAAGCATGAGGTCACCCAGGTCAGTTCTGTTCCTGCGTTGCCTTCCTGTGCGGCTGCGGTCGTGGCTCCCAGGCCTTGTGCCTTGGCTTTGGCTCTCGTGCTCAGTGCTGAGGCTTTGACTTTCCTGCTTTAGGCCATGATCATTGCCGAGGCCAGGAGAGAGATGAGGACCCGGAAGCCTTCGAGGAAGGTCATGGAGCAGAGCCTTGCAGCTCTGGAAGAGGAACTGGACAGAGCAAACAGGCTGCTGACTGACAGCTTCCGGGAGCAGGCACGGCTGAGGCTGGAAAAGAAAAGATGTCAGAATCAACTGCTGGAGGTCCTGCAGAGGATCAGATGAAATCGATCGCAAGAGTGAGTGCCAGCGCTCTGACTTTGTCCCCACTCAGCCAGTGGGGCCCTGCTCAGTGCAGCTTTTCCCTCCCTCTGCCCTTCCTTGGCTCTGCTCAGCAGGCTGGGGGCACCTTGCAGACAGCACAGCGCACACCAGAGTGCACCCTGGGCTGAGCCCTTCCCCAGGCCTGCTTTGGTTTCTCTTCCCTGCCCCGCAAGGAACAGAGCTCACCAGGCCCCTCTGGAGGATCTGTAGTGAGCTTCCTTCCCCCAAGCTGCTGCAGCCATCTCCTCTTGGAGGATGTGTAGTGAGTTTCCTTCCCCCAAGCAGCTGTAGTCATCTCCTCTTGGAGGATGTGTAGTGAGTTTCCTTCCCCCAAGCAGCTGTAGCCATCTCCTCTGGAGGATGTGTAGTGAGTTTCCTTCCCCCAAGCTGCTGTAGCCATCTCCTCTCCCTGCAGGGGTGGTGGAACAGAGGAGCTGCCTTGCTGCTGCTCTTGTCCTCCCCCTGAGGAGAGGCAGCCTGGCAAAGGCAGAGGGCACAGCACAGGAGCCTCTGGGCCAAAGCCACTCTCTTGGGCTGCCGGCACAGCAGGGCACCTCCGCTTGGAGTTTACAGCGGGAGGAGGGAAAGAGCTGGAGGCCTTCCCACCTCCTGGGAGAGGTCCTCCAAAGGCACAGCTCAGACCACTTGCAAGCCTGAGCAGCAGTCTGCTTGTGGGGCTCAGAAGTCTCTGTTCCTCTTGTGTCCCTCCACCCTTTGTTTCCTCTGGTGGGCCCCAATCTCTCCAGATCTTAGCTGGCTCTTGTCGTGCTTGATGCTTGTCCCTAGGCATCTCCTTGGCTAGAGCTGCCAGAGAGCTAACTCTGGCTCTTGTTTTTCTCTGCAGTCCCTGATGAAGACAAATCTGGATCTGCTGGGGCTTTCCCCTCGACATCTCCTGCTCTTCCATCAGAAGGCCCCCTCAGAAGGGAACCAGGAGAACTGCTGACGAGTGACATGGACAAGGCTGAGGCTCTCAATGACTTCTTTCCCTCAGCCTTCACTGCCAAGGGCTCCAGCCACACTCCCACACTCACAGAAGATAATGGCAGGGGCTGGAAGAAGGAACTGCCCCTGGGGAGTGAAGATCAGGGTCTGAACACCTGAGGAACCTGAAAGTGTTCAAGTCCGTGGGACCCGACGGGATCCACCCACGGTGCTGAGGGCTGAGGTTGCTAAACCTCTCTCTACTCTATTCCAAAAGCCAGGGCAGTCTGGGGAGGTCCTCAGTGACTGGAAAAGGAGAAACACAACCTCCATGTCCAACAAGGCAAAGAAGCAGAACCAGGGAACTCCAGGCCAGGCAGCCTCACCTCTGTGCCCACTGAGATCATGGAGCAGATCCTCCTGGAGGCACTGCTGAGGCAGAGCAATAACAAAGAGCTGACTGGGTACAACCAACAGGGCTGCACTGAGGCCAAATCCTGCCTGACAAACCTGGTGGCCTTCTGGGACAAGGGCACAACATCAGCAGACAAGGGGAGAGCAACTGACATCATTTAGCTGGACCTGAGCAAAGCCTTCGACACTGTCCCACACCACAGCCTGGGCTCCAGGCTGGGAAAAGATGGATTGGATGGATGGATGGATGGATGGATGGATGGACACTGGGTGGGTAAAGAAAGAGCCAAAGACTGGCTGCCAATGGGTCCATGGCCAGGGACAAGTGGAGGCCCTCAGCGATCAGGACTGGGAGCAGTCCTGTTTCAAATCTCTGCTGGGGACATGGAGCTCTAGAGGCATTGAGGCAGCCTCAGCACCAAGCTGTGTGGTGCTGCTGACAGGCTGGAGAGAAGGGATCCATCCAGAGGGACCTGCACAGGCTGCAGAGGAGAGCAGGAAGAGAACTCCTCTCGACCTGCTGACCAAAGCCCTTCTAATCCATCCCAGGGACTATGCAATCATTTTACAGGCCAAGCATTCCTGACAGCATCCCAGCACAGGCCATGGTCACACCTGCTGCTGCTGCACTGCCATCCCTGCCTTTCAACAACAGAGAAGGGGAAATTCTCCAGAGACATCCCCCAGGCAGATCCAGCCCAGGAAGAGCAATGGATTTGTTAGTGTAGGGAAGGGATGTGCTTGGGATTGGTCACCCACAGGTCCTGCAGCAAGAAAAGCCAAGCCCCACATCAGGAGCTGCAGAGATCAGATCCTCAACCTGGGACTCTAGACATCTCAGCTGGCAAGGCAGAAATGGGCACAGAGGCAAAACACCCCTGGGAACCCCACAGCCACCAGCATCTTCCAAAACCCTGCTACACCCTGAAGTGGTTGTTCTGCTCACATGGATCTGCCTCTGCCTTGCCCTGACAGCCAGCTGTCACCAGCCAAGGCACATGAGGCTCTGTGTCAACAGCCAGGTGAAAGGGCTGGGACCAACCAAGCAGCTCCTACCATGGTCAAGGGCAAGACTGGACTGGCCTCAGTGTCTGCCACCAAGAAGAACCTTTGGCTCCGCTCTTGCCTGCAACCCAACAGGCACTGAGTGGTGGAGACACAGCCACAGCAGACCTTGGCACGAGGGATGGATTCCTCTGTTGTAAGAGAGCCATCCAGGAGGGCAGAACAGGCCAAGCAGCCTGTGCTTGGCACAGTCCCAAGCTCTGAAGTCCCCTGCCTGTGATGAGGATGGCCACATGAAGGCTGACTGCAGTGATGGCTGTGCCTGCAAGCTGCAACTCAACCAACCTAAGACTGATCCTCTGCAGTGAGCTCCAGGAGGCAGGCTGTGGGAAATTGGAACTGTAGCATTCACCTACGTCTCAGTGACTGACTCTGAAGCCCCATCCAGTGCAGGGCACAGGACAGCTACCCCCCAAAGAAAAGGACTCAGCATGGGAAAAAGGACTCCTGCCCCTAAGCAGGGCTGTCAGGGAAGCAGAGACACTGCACAAGACATTGTGGTGCAAGGTCCTTTCCCTGCCTCAACGGCTCAGCTCCACCTGAGGGAGTAGCCCAGGAAGCCACAGGAAGGAAGTGGTAAGGCTGCCTGGAGGGAACTGCACAACTGCTGTACTTGGAAGAGGGCCCAAGAGGCAGCCCAAGCCCT
>NW_026539604.1:0-6158 GCF_027791375.1 Indicator indicator | reverse complement strand
TGTTCTGGTGTGTTGTCTTCCCCCCTACACTTAGGTCAGTAACGTTACTAATTTTTCCCAATCGTTGACTACTGTGTAATAGTGGGAAGTGGGAAACAGAAATTAGTTTATTAACGTCCAGGTGGTTCTTCCACTATTACATTTACAGACCACCCAGCAAACAAATAATACAGGGCATGAAATTGATTTTATATAAAATTTAAACACTGGTGGACTGAGCAAGCACGTAACATCATGTGCAAAATATGGTCTAATTTTCAAAACTTCAATGACTCGAACAGTGAATTGGACTCCCACATCACCTCTTAGGACCGCCAAGGACCAGCCAGCACAGAGACAGAGCTCACCCAGGCACTGCCCTTGCTGCAGGCACAAGCAACGGGGGGGCATCGCCCCGCAGTCAGCGGCTGCCGTGCCGCCAGGAGCACTTCCGAGCCACCTCCCAGGGCAGGAGAGCGGACAGAGAGTCTTCGTTTAGTGACACCAGGAGATGCAGCTGGGCCATGCAGTCCTGCAGGAGCTCCTCCGGGTAGCCGCTGACCTCCAGGTTCGCAGGTCTGCGGTGCTGCAGCAGCCGGTCCGCCAGCCCCAGGCTGCCCGCAGCCAGAAGGGAAGGCGCGTAATCGATGAAGGCGTAGTCGGCCAGGCTGAGCCCCGCGATCCCCACGGCTAGGCTCCGGGCATCCGCCGCCTCCCGGGCGTCAGCCCGCGGAGCCTCCAGCCGCACTAGGTTGAAGTACTCCAGAAAGAAGCTGAGGGTGGGCGCCGCCAGGTCGAAGTTCAGGCGGCGTAGGACGATACACTCTAAATTGCGGAGCTGCTGGCGGCTGAACGCGCCGCTGCAGTGGGCGAGGAGCTCCTCCATCGTGGGAGGCTGCACCTCCACCTGCAAATTGGGACAGGGTGCGGGTACGTCAGCCGGCAGAGTAGCCCGGAGGGAATAGAGAGGGTGTAAGGCTAGGAGGGGCTGAGAAGAAGCTACAGAAACACGGGCTCCGAGGCAGGCGGGCTCCGAGGCTGCCCTACCTGTTTGCTAGCAATGAACAGCGCAGTCAGCCCCAGAAGCTGGAAGCAGTCAGTGGCAACGGGAGTGGTGACGAGGAAGCGGTCGAGGATGTTGATGGCTTGGCAGAAGGTCTCGAAAGAGAGGCTCAAGTACTCGTTCAGGAGGCGGAGCCAGCCGACCAGCTTGCAGCGCCTCTTCGCCGTCACCTGCAACACCGGCAGCGAAGGTCAGGCGAGAATGGCACAGGGCTGCTCCCTCCCTCCGTTCGCACACCTCCCGCCTCCGCACTCACCTGCGGCTGCTGGGCGAGCGGCTCTCGTGGCGGGAAGCGGCTCTCCAGCTCCTTGACGGAGAGGTACCAACTCTCCCCGTACTCGCGGAACGCCTGCAGCTGTTCTCGGCTCGCCGCCAAGACCGGCGCCGCCGCCCTCGGCCGCCACAGGCAGTCAGCTCTGCACTGGTGCTCGCTACCTCCCGACACCATCCTGAGGGAGGGGGAGAGAGGCCGAAGCTACGGCTATTTAAGCGGCCGCCCGCCTCCAGCCCACCTCCCCGCCCCGCCCCGCCCCGCCCCGCCCGCTGCGGAGAGCCCGGCTGGGCGCTGCTGGTGGGGAGCTGCCTCTCGAAAACAAAATCCATGGCTGGGTCGAAAGGAACCGAGTTAGCACAACCTCTGATTGTTCTCCGGCGCTTCCCACGGCGTGAGACGGCTGCAGCTCCGAGCACGGCTCCGAGCACGGCCCCCTTGCTCTGGAAAGAGAACGGAGGGCAAACTGAGTAGAAGTGCCATCAAACCAGTAACAAAATGGTCTGAGGCCAGCCAGCTGAAACTACTATGTCTTTCATTTTGGCCTTTGACACGGCCCTCCACAACATTTTTCTCTCTAAAGATATGGACTTGATGGGTGGACTGTTTGGTGGATAAGGAGTTGGATGAATGGTTGCACTGGGACCAGCACTGTTTGGTATCTTCATCAACAACATGGTGGGACTCAGTGCACCCTTTGCAAGTTTGCAGACGACAACCAGATGAGTGGTGAGACTGACACACCCAAAGGACAGGATGCCAGCCAGAGAAAGTCTTGGTACGTGGGCCCATGTGCAAGGTCCTGCCTCTGGGTTGGAGCAATCCCAGTACCAATACAGGCTGAAAGATGAATGGGCAGAGAGCAGCCCTGGAGCAAAGAACTCAGGGGTACTAGTGGATGAAAAGTTGGGCATGAGCTGACAATGTGCATTGGTAGCCTGGAAAGCTAATCATATCCCAAGCTTCATTGAAAAGAAGTGTGGCCAGCAGATGGAAGGAGGTCTGCCCCTCTGCTCTGGTGAGAACTCACCTGAAGTGCTGCATCTGAGTCCTCAGTACAGCAAGGACATGGATTGCTGGAACAGGGCCACAAAACCTGAGGGATGGAACACCTCTGCCATGAGGACAGGCTGAGAGTTGGGGTTGGTCAGCCTGGAGAACAGAAGAGCACCCTCCCAGTAAAGAGGCCTATAAGAAAGATGGGGCAATCCTTTTAGCAGGGCCCATAGCAATAGGACAAGGGGTAATAGCTTTAAAGTACAAGAATGTAGACTCAGACTAGATACGAGAAATACATTATTTACAACAAGGGTGGTGCAATACTGGCACAGGTTGCCCCAAGAGGTGGTAGCAGTCCAGTCCCTCGAAACATTCAAATCACGTTGGATGGGGCTCTGAGCAATACAATCTAAAGACGTCCCTGCCCATTTACAGGCTGGTTGGACTCGGTCCCTTTCAACCCAAACTATTTTATGATTGTATAAACAACTTTCCAGCTCCTAACATTTTAACTCAGAACCCAGTAAACTCACACAGCTAGAGACTGTTCTGTGTAAGTAAATACTTTCATTTGATGTCACTGGGAAATACCAGAGGAAACACTGTGAATGCTGTAGTTTTCTAAGTAGTTTGGGTCTTCCAGTTCCATTCATGGACTAATGATGCAACAGTATTATTTTTAAAAAGCCAGATGGAGGGAAATCAAAATGTTCCTGCATTGCAGCCACTGCTTTACAGGGCAGAGTTGAGGCCAGACACAACTACTTTGTCAGCCACAATTTGGTTATATGACCCATTGATCAAGTCTGCTACAGATGACGGAAGGACTTGTGAAAAAAACAGAAAAACCCCAACCTCCCCCCCCCAAAAAAACCCTCCTGTGGTGAGGGATGGGGAGGATATCAACAGGAGAAAGGAAAGAAAACCAACTTCATGCAATATATGACTCCAGCAGCAAAAGAGACAAGGTGGGAATGCTTCAGCTTAAGTGGCAGAGGCCAAGAATGTAGAGACCAGGAGGATATGCTGCCTTTAAAACAAAAGGACATGTTGAAAAGCCCTGTTGTGATCATGGTGAGAAAGATCCATTGATACTGGTCTTGTGTTTGACAAATGCATTAAGAAAAAGGTAGCACAAGGGTGTTAACAGAAGTATTTATTAAATAAAAGGAACAGAAGAGAAAGTTCATCCGCTCCAAAAACAGCACAGGCTCAAAAGTTGCTCACATACACTGCAGAAAGCCACTGTAGTCTTTGTTTCTTCTTTTAAATTTTAAGATGACTGCGCTTAGCTGTACACAACAGTGTGATGTTTCATGTTTTATAGAAAAATTGCTCACTCAAAAGAGTGCAATTTCCTACTTATTTCAATATATCCCCTTAACAACAATGGAAAGCAGCTTTTTCTTAAAAGATTACAAGGCAAGGCATGCTAGAGAAACACAGAGAATACCTCTGATGGAACAGCCCCTCACCTCCACCCCCCCTCTCTGTTCATCACATTAAATAATGAAGAACTCAAGAACAAGGGTTTAGCTATTTTAAACCAACAACTGACATGCAAAATTCAAAACCAAGGGAAACAGGAACTTGGAGGTCGTTAAAATTACTGATATGTATTTCCAATTCCTGTTTCCAAAGTACCTCAACTTGAACAAAATCTAGGAAAATGTTCAGGGTGCAGATTAAAGTTTGTGTTGAAGGAACGTAGTCTGGGAGTTTTAATTTCTATACCTCTGACATGAAAGCAGAATTAGTCTGGAAATAAAAGTGCAAACCTGAGGTCTTAAAAGACAAAAATCTCCTTACATGCTTCTTTACTAAAATGTTGTGTACTCTGCAGTTAAATAAAAGACCCCCCTCTTCTAGGAAATCAGGACTACCCCTAGTTCATCATAATTTGTAAAAGGATAACAGATGTGACGTTTCCCTCAGAGTTCTTAGCAAACCACTATTAAGAGAACTTGCCTCTTTCAGAACTGAGTGCAGGGTAACACGCACAAGCTGTATTTCTTGCAGCCCTACGTTTCTCTCAGCATAGCAATACCATCTCTGCTATGACCATCACGCTGGGCAGCTCCACATATTTTGCATTTTCATATGTTTTCCTCAGTGCCCATTCCGTATACTAATAAACCTCTGGCTTATGGAAATTGCTTTTCAGATTAAAAAAAGAATTACCTTCTGCCCTGTGGCTCTGCCTATACATACAGAGTTCCTATTTGAGTGCAATTGGTTAATAGTGAACTCTGCTCCCCGACAAAGGTCTTCCTCATTCTCAAAAGCCAAGTTAGTGATCCAAAATTTCACTTTGTAATTGTAAATGGTGTGGATCAGTGGAATAAAGAGCAGCTGGTTGATTAAGCTCTCTTGTTAAGCAATATTCAGCGTAGAAGAACTAAGAAACAAGGAACAGAGACAAATGTTGTGAACCAGTGATAAGAGAGAGTAACAAAGACCAGAATGTCATTAAAGGAACTGCCCTGCTGTAGCCTTGAAAAGTGTTCATTTGATGGGGCTCTCAGGACAGTGGCAAAACTTAACATAGGAAAGGGGCAGGAAAACTTATTACGGTAAAATCAAGAGTCAAGGATCACGGGAGATAGGGAGCAACAAGTATGAGAAAAGGCAGAGGGTGGGGAGAGGGTGCTGCTTAGTACATTTGTTTAGCTGAGTACCTGTTCATGGCAGTCCATACTATCTTCTCAATGTAAATCATACACATGGGAAACCCACAAAAGAAAGATGTGTCTTCTGTTTGCACACACCTAACATTTCTATTTGGCTGAGATTCAGGACCCAATCTTTAATCACTACTACAGTCTGCACCACCAGTGATGGCCTTGTTAGTACATCAAACATAAAGAGGAATTTTGCCATAGCCATTCTTATATTGAAAAGAAACTGCTTCCATCTATTGTTCATACAGTCAAATGGCATCAAAATGGCAGGTATTGTAAAGGCTAAACATATTTAATGTTCATCTTTAAAAAGTATGCAGAGAAGAAAAATTCTGTGCACAATCACGTGGTCTTTCCTGATCATGGCTGGTATCAATCACACAAAGAATTTGAATGCTTATGCTTAATGCTGGAGCACATTCCTCCTGCTATTACCAAGGCTTTGGTTTACTATTGATTTCTATTTTTAGTTACCATTCTCTGTTTTTATCAGTTCTTTGATGATGTGTAAGACTTTATCATCTAGGAAAGAAAACAAAACAGCAAGTAGAGAAAAGCAAGTTTAAAAACCGATTCCCAAACCACGAGAAAAATCAGAAGATGCATCTAGCTCTCAGCAATTCAAAATCTTCATGTTTTAGGCTATGCTAGACCCTAAAAGAAGGCAGGCGATTCCCAGTTGCAAATCAAAAGGGCAAACTATGTGCATAGTACATCACTGGAAAGGTTACAAAATTACTCAGTGGTTGTGGCCATTTCAGTACTTCACAAAAGATACTGAGCAAGTGATGGGTTAACTACAGAGAGCAAATGAGAGCTCCTTTTCTTCCTCCCCACTTAACAATATTCTTCTGAACATCCAGTGTGCTACTCTGTCCTGTACTTTGGGGACTAAGATACAGTTCCCCATCATTAACCTGAATTGTGATATGACTTGCGTAACACATTTATCCATGCCCGAGGTACATCACACAATCTTACTTCTGTTTTGAAGCATATACCTTACCATTGCTAAAGTTACCTTGAATGCTGTTATCAAAGATGTATCATATATCTGGAATAATCCACTTAATACATGAAGGATTAATAATGATGTTTTGGATGTCTCTCACGTCACACTAACCTACTGGCCGAGGATGCAGTGTACTAACGCTTCCTCAGGTTT
>NW_026539603.1:0-6162 GCF_027791375.1 Indicator indicator | reverse complement strand
CACTAGCATGTCACCCCCAGCCTTATCTCTAGAGCCTAAGCCTAGTTTTATCCCTTTCCCTCTTCAAATCTAGTTTTAAAATCTTGCAGTGCCCCTGCCAGCTCCAGCACAAAAATCCTTCTCCCCACTCACTCCCCACTCACCCCCATCTGTCAACAGCAGAACGGGTATCATGTAAACCAACCCATGATAAAAAAACCCAAAATTTTGTCAGTGACATAAGGCTTCTTCCCCAGTATCACAAGAGGTAACTGCTACAAACTAGTGCTGGTGTTTATTAAGAGCAGGCATAACAGGGAACTAGTGCTGGTGTTTATTAAGAGCAGGCATAACAGGGCTGAACTCATGAGAAACAAGGTAAACATGCTGTCCAGTGCTCTTTGGCTTTGAAAAGAAATAAATGCACACTCTAGGATAAAAGTGCAGGTGGAGATATCTTTTAGACTCTCTGGGACCAGACAATCACAAGCCACATGTAAATCCCCTCTATAATGAAAAGAATAGCTACATAGTGAATGCTTGCAAATAAAGTGTCAAAGTAAGCCAAGAGTGAAAATACTCAAATATTTCTACTTGCTAATTGTATAAAGATTTTTTTGTAAGTACCAGATAATTCACCCTTATTTTTAAAAAAATACAAAAAAACCCCACTGAAAATATTTACTTAAGTAAATTAAGAAAATCTAGACCAGTGCAACATGAATTACAACAGTAATTCAGTTATTTTTCTAGTTCAAGGCACTAGTTTGGTACATTTCCATGGCTTTACTGTGCAGTGTGATTAAGCTTTGCTCACATGATGACTTCCTTATTTGCACCATGCTCCTGTGAACGCTTGGCAGTGTAAATCCTTACTGTCCAAATGAAACATAAGAACTGGGGGGGAAGGGAGTCGAGGGGGAAGAACTGAAGCAAGTGATATATCAGAAAAAAATAACACAGCTGATTGTCACATTTTGAAACTATCTTATAGCAGATAAGAATTTTAAAAGTTGTCACAAATGAAAAATTAGTAAACTTATAACCACTATAAAAACAAATCCAATATTTGCATTTAGACATCTGAACAGTAGCTTATGAAACACACTCTGAAGGCAAACATCAACACAGTAGTATACAGCCCTGCTCTCTCCTCACAATTTCTCAGTCAGGCCAATCTGAATTACAAACATCTTTGAAGGATTTTAAGCCTTTTATTCTGTTTTCTTTGCCTCTCTTTTCTTAGCACTATCACAGTGCTGTTCAGAAGAAGACCGGTCACTGACTGAAGAGTCATTGGAAGATGTTGCACCTTCACCCTTCACTTTGGGTGGTGTCTTTGGCAAGCCAAAGAACACAGAGCCTAAAGCAGCCTCAAAGGGAGCAAACGGAGAAGTTGCAGATCTTGTCAACATCATTGTTACCTATGAAGAACAAGGATCAAGTTACAACAAAAGTTTTAATGACTTCACACGAATCGAAAACAGTTCAAAGCTGAATGGATGTATGGCATTTCTAAGTCTGCACAAGCATGAGGCCACGCCACCAAGAATAGAAAAAAATGTTCATTTTAGCTTGAATTGATCAAAGAACACTTTTCTTTCTGACCTACGCTCTTCACACAGCTACACACAACAATGTGCAACAAAAAAGTTTCTATTTAAAGCTTACTGAAATCATCCTAACAGTAAACCACATTTTAGGTCATACAACTAAGGTCAAAAGCAACTTACATGACTAGATTTTGTACCTCAGTCAAACTGAAAAAATACAAACAGAGTGGCTACTTCCATTTAAATTGAAAAAATGTGATGTGCAAGCACCTGAATATAAAGAAGACTTTACTACAACTCCAGACAGTTACACTCATTCCACAAAATTTAAGAGATTTAGGTAGAAATTCTTTAGCATACATAACTTGGAACCAGGCTAGGAAAAAAAAAAAAGTTTTGTAGATCCAGGTACTGGATAAGTTTATATTGCAACACTTTCTGCAGTTTCCAGAGACATTCAATATTTCTAGAACAAGACACTAATACACTATCCACAACTGTTGCTTTATTAGTTAGGTGGATGCTCCAGTTTCTGACTGGCAGTATGGCAATCAGTTTAAGAACACATTCACTTAAGTGCAGCCTAACAGCTAGCTTCTGAGAACAGCTGTGATTTCTCACTTCCAGAATAACTCTGTTTTACTTCTTCATTCCCAGCATCTTGAGTTCAACAATGCCCTTATTGGTTTAGGTGAAGAATCACGAACATCAGCCTTAGGGCTTAGCTCCCTAAAGCAACTTCTCAGAAAGGAGACTGGCAACCACCACTTTAAGACAGTCTGTAGTCTGTTCCAAACAGCAGCTCTGAAGCCCTTAAAAATGCCAGACTATTGCTAACACAAGGACTACATTTTCGTACTAGTTAATAATGCTGAAGATAAGCATCACCCTGGAAATGAACAAAACTGGAGGGATTAAAGTTAGTATTATATTTTTAATAATAAAAGTAGTTACAGATACATCTGTAGTTTTGATGCACTTTTTCCTTCCACCTAAACACTTACTGTTGCAAAACTTCAAGCTAGGTGAAAACTTATTTGGCTTGTTCTGCAAATGCACAGATGGGTGCACAGCTACAAGAAAGGCCTTAAGTAGCTAGCAAAAGGCAGAGAACAGGAGCATTTCTTTCTACAAGCATAAGGATAAGCTTCGTTTGACATTATGGACATATAAGTCTGGTATACCAACTGTTGGGTGCCAAAATTCCTCATTTTTTTTTTCTCCTTGTAGGTCTTCTGTTCTGCACATATACAGAAGACTAAGCACAGGTTTAAGACTTCAGTAGGAGCTGATCTACCCATCTAGAAGCACAAACCCTAACTTGTTGAATGTTTGAACGCATTTTTATTGCTCTGAAATAAAGAAATAAAAAAGATTTTCTGTTATTCATTTTTTTGCAACACTTTCACATTCTTACCTTGGAGACAACAAGAAAGACGGTGTATAAAAACATGAGGTTGTATCTTGCTATTGGCAAATACTGGCTGTGTTGCAGCGTGAAAAGAACTGCTCCTATCAATGTTACCTTCACAGGGCTAGAAATGAAACAAACAATGTCAATTTCTCTTCCCCGTTTCACAATGAAAGTTGCCATGGCCTGGAAAGCTATAATGATCCCAGTGTGCAAAAGAACTAATGAAAACTTGTGGTAACAGTGACGAGGTGCAAAACCTAGCTATAACTAAACTAAGACTTTCACTTCATATACTCTTACTATGCTTTTCTGTCCATAATATGGGCAAGCATCAAGCTTGGCACTACTTTACACACCAATAAAATCGTATTTGACAAATCCTCCCCAAATCAGTGCCCCTTTTCAGATTCCATAGTCAGCTTGCTTCCCTTCTTCCTCTCCCTGAGGAAGAAAAGCAGGCTAGAATTAAAACTGGATTCAGACTAGACTTAAAGCTGCATTCCCACCCTGTAGATGTTAGTTACTCCGTGAAGGTGTTGAAGAACAACATAGTCCAAATCCCAGTCCCCTGTGAGATTCCCATAGTTCTAAGGTTGTAGTCAGCTTGTATTTGACTTGAACTAAGCCTATGTTATCAGGTTTTGCCAACATAGCTGTGCAGACTCAAGACATGCAAAAATTTGTATCTTCTAGCTGTCTTCATTGTGGTGGTAAATTCCTTGCTAGGTATGCAGTCAGAAAACAAGAGAACTCTGGTCAGTTATCTAAAGCCATCTGAAGAGAAATCACTAAAACATTAGCAGAAAAATTCCATGCATTCTTGATCTGCATCTACATGTGACAAACAGGTGACATTCCTGTTATCACAGAGCATCTAGAACTGACACATTCTTTGCTGTCTTTTCAGTAACTCAGAGATTTACTGCATCAACTTCTTGCTCAGAAAGTCCAGAAAACAACCCTGTATACTGTTATCTCACCTATTTGCAGAATGTTTTTATCCCTTTCACCTCGTAACTTCATTAGATTTAATATTCCTAAGCTTTATACATGAAATGCTTAAATCCTTTTCCAGCTATTTTGCGCCACATCTACCATGAAGAAAGAGCATATATGCAAGCACAGACACAGTCAGCAAGCACTGGTTTACTGTTACTCATGTAAGTACAGTGATATTTGGATTCAAAGTACTATTATCAATAGTGACCTCTTCTTTTTGGAAGTCTGCTTTCACTGTCTCCTAGGCACTGACAAAGGGAGATAAATTCTAAATACCTGGAATTTCAGAAAAAGCCAACTAACATAAGGCATAAAAAGTTGAAATACTGCCAAAGGAAAAGCAGTATTTCCCTTCTGTTATGCTGTTGCTAAAAGTGACTACAGTAAAGCAAGATAACTTAAAAAAAAAGTTGTTTCTAGAGAACTGAAAGTAACATGCAAAAGTTCAAATTAATTTTAGGAAATCACTGCAGTTAGCTCATCTTGACTTGTGGCTTTCTAGCCTGTCTCAATCGGTCATTTAACTGTAGGGAATAAACTGGGAGCCACGCAATATTCTCAGACTTTGCTTCTGCAAGAGAAGCAACATTTCCTATCTTATAGTACATTTTTCCTACATTGAATAAGCATTTTAACCTCAAATAATTGATATCTATGGAAGAAAACAGCATTGGCAGAGAAAGTAAGAGTGACAATGCTCAAAGAAAGCCATCGTAGTGAAGCTCGGAGCATGCACCAAAAATGCAATTTCATTTGTGTATTTCTGATACCACTCTCCTTTTGTTTTGGGTAGAAGACCATATCCCTGTAAGATAAACTGAGTCAATACTGCTTTCCAGTAACATCGTAGTGACTCATGCTGCTTTCTGCTTGACTGATTTTCCCATTTGGTGTTCTTACGCTGTGAACTTAAAATGATTAGAACAGCTGCAGAAGACCATCAACAAATCTTTCACAAGATACACACCAAAACAACTGACTACAAACATGTCCCACTGTTTTGGTTTGGTTTGTTGTTTGGTTTTTTTTGTTTTTTTTTTAATCTGAACAACTAAAAGTTAGTATCAATACAAGCAGTTAGCAAAAGAACAGTTATCATCTGCAGCCCATCTAAAAAACTTACTAGGACATCTTCAGTAGTTCATTGGTCTCAGGTTTCCACACTCCCCTCACCAGCTGTTCAAAGTTGGA
Source organism: Indicator indicator (assembly GCF_027791375.1). Classification (NCBI taxonomy): domain Eukaryota; kingdom Metazoa; phylum Chordata; class Aves; order Piciformes; family Indicatoridae; genus Indicator; species Indicator indicator. Next base: position 1,026 of record NW_026539603.1, on the reverse strand, counting down.
AATCAGGCCACCACCAGCTCCTGAAATTGCAGAGATTTGCAATGAGCCTCCACTGATCGCTGCTACTACTGCACAATATATTCTTTCTCCCAGCAAAACTTGTTAAACCAGGTGCCAAATGTTGCACCTAAAGCTCAGACTTAAAGAGGCTAATCCACTCTTTTATACATGTATGACTTGAGCAACTAACATGAAACTTCACAGGTTTAGCTACTTAGCAAGAACCTCATGTTTACCTTTATCCGATAGCATCTGAACTGATGCATCTATCACTACAAACGAACGATGGAACCATTTAATTTAATCTCCAAAGGTTTACACAGTTCCATTCTTCATGTCATTATACAAATATGGAGAGTGTTTCTATATGAGGACCCTCATGGAGAAAAATGGCTATGTATTCTTACATTAAAAGAACAGAAGACATAAGGAGCTGTTAGACACTGGTGAGTGAGACTGATCTGCATTTTAAGCTTGGAAGAGTACCTTAGATCATCACATTGACAGAGCAGAACCAAGCAAACAGAAACAAGAGCTGCACTACTACTACACGAAGTGGTTCTAACCTTGTGACTTATAAATACATCTGCTAGGAAGGTAGCTTCCAGAGTTCAGTAATAGCATTGAACCTACATGGGAGATCTATTTCTTTATTGCCATCAACTGCCCATTCTTCAAGTCCTCACAAGACTTTCTGAAGGGATAAGATGAACTTCCCTCAAAGTCATTCAATGTCACCCTTGATAACCCAGGCAGAAAAACCGCTGCACAGGCTTTTCCCTTGAAGCGATAACAGACTGCATTAGGACTATCATAACCAGCACAGCAAGGAATGGTGCTACAGTGACACTGAAGGGCTTGCAGTTTAAATACCAATCCAAAACATCATAATCCATCAGAAAAAGATGTTGTGCAAGTTACCTCTGGCCCAGCCCACAGCTATCATGACAAGCGAGGCATCTTTGAAGTGACCGTTTGCATGTGCAACGCCAGCTGTTATCTTCCAGGTTCTAGTCACTTCCTTCA
>NW_026539602.1:0-6212 GCF_027791375.1 Indicator indicator | reverse complement strand
CATCTTACCCAAAGGCAAAAGATGCCAGTGGGCAAGCATTTAAAGTTTAGCCTTGCTGCATTATTTGCAAAGTGTAAAGTCCACAGCTGTAAAGACAACCTGCAAACATAAAAAATCACAAATTCAACTGAAGGAATATTAAGACTGCAATGGAGACAATATCCAGGATGATGATGATATTATGCCACGTGGTGGAATATCCCTTTCTGTGCCATCCCCACAACATGTGATTTATGATGCAGTACTGAGTTTCTTCCTGTTTTTCAGAAACACTTTTCCTCGGGCAGTGGATGAGGTGGTCAACTCTTCTGTTCAGTAATTTGTTTTCTTCTTGACTAACCTCTGTTCCTCTCACTTCCCATGCCTCATACATTTCTGAAAAGACAAGAGAATTATTTCTAGCCCTGGTATGTCACTTCTTGAAGGTCTTTAAAAAGATCACCACATTGATTTTCACAACCATCATTGTCTCTGTTTTATAGACAACAAACCCAGAGAAATACAATTGAAAGTATGTAGACTGTACTTGATACTTTTCTATGCAACCGAAGCCTCTTCTAGCTACCCAATGACTATGGTGGGAAGTTAGGCATTTAGCACACGTACAGATGTGTACCTTACAGACACTCTCACATAAGCAATCTGACACCTGTTGAACATACTTACACTGCTTCCTCAGGCCACTGAGCAAGCCTCTTACTTATCCAAGGCTGACTAGATAGACTTGGCCGCCTTTGATATGTTCTGAAACCAAAGGCAGAAAAACAGCAAAACCTTTTGGCAATCATAACTGACCTACCATTTAGTGTTTTTCATCTACTAATTAATTGATCCCCTATTTATTAAAAATTGTAGCAGAACAAATGTTAAACAGGTTGTTTTGGAGTATTCTCAGTAAGGATTTTATTAGAGTTTTCTGAAAACCAAATACATAATTTGGAGCAGTCATTCTGTTTTGTGAGTAATCTGTGGATTAAAATCTTTACCAGAATACATTAAGTCACCATAATGACACCAAAAGAGTATCTCATAAAAACCGGGTTACAGACAAAGGAAAAGCATGAGAAAAGAACCTTGGTTTATGGCTCCAGCCCATATTAAATGTTAAACATAACATTTAAGTGCTGTTATTGTCAAAGGTATTTACCCAGGCCCAGCTGCATAGGACTGAATTTCATTTAATCTTTCCTTAGGCAAAATATATCCTTCTGTAGATTAAATCAGTTTTATTTCAATGAGTTAACACCAATCCATTCCAACTTACTGTGAGATTATCCGTTCAACAATTTTCTGTGAAATGATCCTGCCTTTCTCCTTAGCAAATACATGTATCAGGGAGATCGTAAGTACAGAAGACATGATGTTGCCCATTGTATCTGGTAGGAATTTACCATGTTTTTAGACATGAAAGAGGAGAAACTACACTAGGAGAAAAAAAAAGGGGGGGGGGGAGGGAAACCTAGAGAAATCCTCACAATGTTAGTAGTATTTTAGCAGAGGTTGTGAAGAACAGTAAGGTTCAGCTACCAGAAGAGGTTTTCATCATGCCAAGGATAAAGACAACTTGCTTCCATTATGAGTCTTCTAGTGTCACCTTTAGTGAATACCCTTTCCAGAAGCCATATGAATTTTCAAATTCTTTTACAATGCTGTTAAATTCTTTTAAAATTCTTTTAAATTTATTTTAGCTGCAATTCTTTGGAGGGTGACACCACATTCAAGCAGTTTTGCCTGTTACAAAAAAACACTAAAGGCACTGAAATCTGGCAGAAATTAAGATCAGCACTTTTGCTAGAAAAGTATTTGTAGCCACAAACTCTTTTTTGTTCTTGTAAATAAATTGACATTTTCACAAACAACCAAAAACATCCATTTCATTTCTAGTCTAGTCTTGGTTCCATAATGAACCAAATGCATAAGTATCTATCTGAACACTTGTGGCAGTTTAGGCTGGGTGCCCCCTGCCACTGCCGCATGAGATACACCTCTGGTGTCCTGGGTGCCCACCCACAGGGGTGGACACAGGAAACGACGTATTTCTACCCATAAATCCTGCACCCTATAAGGCCATCTGCAAAGTCATTCTCTTTCTCTTTCTTCCCTCTCTGCTCCCACGGGAGATGTCCTCTCTTATCGGGTAATGCCGGGGGAGTATCCTCAAGGCCTCTTAGGCCTGTCTAGGCCTAATGCCAGGAGGAGAATGGAGGGGGGGTGCAGTCTCAGACCTGGCCAGCCTGAGACTTGCCTAGCAGCGGGAGGGGGAAGAAAGAGCCCTGGGGGGTTTGGGTTTACCCTCAGGTGGGAAGAAGGGAAGGATTGGGAAGCTTTGGGAATTCTGTGAGGGGTTCTGTACGCTTTGGGATACTCTTTGTCACTATGCTTTGTAGCTTGTAGTTCTCTGTAGCTTCACCAATTGCTTTTCCATTTAAACTTTCCATCACTCTCCAATCCGTTTGTGTGAGTCTCATTCTTTTGTCCCTTTCGGGGCAAGAGAGGATCTGTCTGGCCCCAAACCAGCACAGATTTTTGGTAGCAGAGGATGGTTCCTGTGCTGAACTCTTCAAATTGGATTGGAGAAGAACAGGGGTGGAAAAGTTAAAATGGTATCTGGGCGGTTGGGTTTTGGTGGCTGGGCTCAAGGTTTTGTGCTGGGGCGACCGTGTGGGCGTTTTATGGGTTCCGAGGGGACACCCTGGTGCGTAGCCGTGGCGTGGAATCCCTCCTGCTGTTCCGAAGCGGCAGCGGCGATTCTATAGCTGCAGGCACTGGGGGAAAGCTTAAGAATGCGGTGCCTGCCCCTTTCCCTTTTGTTCCCCGCGGCGCTAGCGGCGAGCAGAGCGGCGCGGAGCCGAGGAAGGGGGAGGGACAGTCGGAAGCAGACCAGGGTCGGCTTGTCCCGCGGCGGTGGGGGCTAGCCGCAGCGGGGCGGTGAGCGGTGGCTCCCGCAACTCAAGAAGGCGGGCGGTGGCTCCAGTTCAAAAGCTGCTTCCGAGGACCCAGGGAGCGAGTATAGCTTTGGCTGGAAAAGCCGCTCTTGTGGCCCGAGGGGTGGCGGCGGTTTTGATCTGTACCGCGGCTGCAGAGGTGACGGCGGCTCTCGCTGTTATCTCTCCCCTGATTTTCGGACGCGTTCCGAAAATGGCGCCTAGCACCTGGCTCCGCCTCTCTTCTCGGTGGGTTGCAGTGCAGCCACTCCCTCTCCGGGGGAGGGCTGTGTAGCCGGATGCCTCCACGCCTCAGCATGCTTACGCTCAGGGGGAGCGGTGTGCTTGTGCGCGGTGTGCATCCGTATTAGCCTCGGGCCGCGGCTGGAAGCGGTCAGCACTGGGCTTGGGAAAGGTCCGTGCAGCTTTGGAAAGTCTCAGCGTGCTGTTGCCTGCAAGGGGTGGAAGGAGTCGAGTTGAGGAGCCTGATTGCTCAGACTCGATTGCCCCGAGGGGTGGAAACATGCCGCTTGAGTGGATGGAGAAATGTTTGGTTGAGAAGTTATGAGGTTGTTTCCAGGTGGCCAGGATGCTCCATCGGATCCATGAAGAGTTCACCGTGCAGAAGAATGAACTCTGCGTCGCTGGGACGTTCCATAGGATGAGGGAGAAGAGCTGGACTGAACTGTTACCTGAGCCCAAGGGAGAGACTCTTTGGAAGGACGCCCAGATGGAGACTTGGACTTTGCCAGACATGTCATCTGAAAGTTGTTTCTGATTTGATGATATGTTTTGGGTGCAGGAATTATGGGTATGAAATAAGGGGTGGCATGTGGCAGTTTAGGCTGGGTGCCCCCTGCCACTGCCGCATGAGATACACCTCTGGTGTCCTGGGTGCCCACCCACAGGGGTGGACACAGGAAACGACGTATTTCTACCCATAAGTCCTGCACCCTATAAGGCCATCTGCAAAGTCATTCTCTTCCTCTTTCTTCCCTCTCTGCTCCCACGGGAGATGTCCTCTCTTATCGGGTAATGCCGGGGGAGTATCCTCAAGGCCTCTTAGGCCTGTCTAGGCCTAATGCCAGGAGGAGAATGGGGGGGGGGGCAGTCTCAGACCTGGCCAGCCTGAGACTTGCCTAGCAGCGGGAGGGGGAAGAAAGAGCCCTGGGGGGTTTGGGTTTACCCTCAGGTGGGAAGAAGGGAAGGATTGGGAAGCTTTGGGAATTCTGTGAGGGGTTCTGTACGCTTTGGGATACTCTTTGTCACTATGCTTTGTAGCTTGTAGTTCTCTGTAGCTTCACCAATTGCTTTTCCATTTAAACTTTCCATCACTCTCCAATCCGTTTGTGTGAGTCTCATTCTTTTGTCCCTTTCGGGGCAAGAGAGGATCTGTCTGGCCCCAAACCAGCACAACACTTCTAAGGGAGAAGTCTCACTTTGACTCACTCCATTGCTGTTGTTGACCAAGATATCTGAAAGCCTTGATCTTGTCAGAGAAAAGGCAATACTCTCTGAGACACTTCAAAGCTCTTCCCCACCTTCTCCATTACATCTGGAATGAAAACCAGGATGCTGATAGATGTATTTTCCCCCATTTTCAACAGATTATTTGTCTTCTTGATTATTAATCCAGAAGGTACAAGCAGTCTTTGCTAAAGGGTTGAGTTCATCCTTTCAGTCCCTGCCAGGTGACTGCCTTAGCCCAGCTGCGCAGCCTTCACACCCTCTTGCTTCCTCTCCTGCCGATTCCATGCATGGCAGCATCACTTTTGCCAGCTGCTTTCCAGCCTTTGGAGTGCTGACTTGATCCCCTTCACACACAGCAGATATGGATCCCTTTCACACTGAGCAGGCAGCTGATGTTGGGTACCTGCCTCATGAATGGAAGTCTGCACACTGAACAACTGCAGAGTGAGCAGTCATAGTTCCTTAAAGAAACAAAACCACACCTGCCAGAGTGCATAACCTGTTGCTGTCTCTCCATCCATACTACAGCCCAATGACACTGTGTTAGCTGCATGTACATTGCCAGACATGTCTGTGCCAGGGACCTGGACTACTGTCCAGGGTTCAGTCACTTCAATCAGCAGCTGAGTATTCAATGCAATGCTGATGTCATGCCCACGGTAGGAAAGGGCTCTCGGAGGCAAAGGAGGATGGCCTTGGTAGTTTGGACTGTAACATGAGATGCTTCCTGGCTCTGGGGCCTTTTTCCTCTTTCCAGTTGGGGTTTGATGCTCCTCTGCCTTTCACAGAATCAGGGAATGTTAGGGGTTGGAAGGGGACTCAAAAGATCATCCCGTCCAACCTCCCTGCCAGAGCAGGATCACCTGTAACAGATCACACAGCAACACATCCAGGTGGGTTTTGAATATCTCCAGAGAGGGAGACTTCACAGCCCCCACAGGGAGTCTGTTCCCGTGTTCTGTCACCCTCACAGTGAAAAACTTTTTCCTCATGTTTATGTGGAACTTCCTATGCCTCAACTTCCACCCATGCTAGCTTGAAGGGGGAGTCATTTTACTGCTGGCTCGATTCTTCTGCTGCTTCCATTGCATTTCCTGTGAAAATCTGCTCTATGCATATTGTGTCATTGATTGACATTCCTTGTGTCAATCCACAGTGTTTTGGGGGTTTACCTCTCTTTTTCATATAACAGTTGTGTGATTGGACTGTTAGAAGCCAGCCAATGCCTGAGTCTTAAATCACAACAACTACTCATCCCCATATCTTGCTCTCCCACCCTGCTGCCACCACCTCTCCCCAGAGCTGCCTGGTGGCATCCACACAACAACCTTCCTCCTTATACTGTCCTGGTGCTTCCTGCTGGAACGTGTGTGGTATAAGGCTCTGTGTTAGACCCTGAAACACCTGCATGTCATTAGTGCAAAGCACAGACTGCTTTCTAAACAAGGGTTATCAAAACATTGCTGTCCAATTTGGTCTTTCATCTTGAAAAATCTAAAGACATGATGTTGCCCATTGTATCTGGTAGGAATTTGCATGTCTTTATTCATGAAAGAGGAGAAACTACACTAGGAAAAATTAAAAAAAAGGGGAAAAAAGCTAGAGAAATCCTCACAATATTAGTAGTTTTTTAGCAGAGATTGTGAAGAACAGTAAGATTCAGCTGCCAGAGGAGGTTTTCCTCATGCTAAGGATAAGGACAACTTGCTTCCATTATGAGTCTTCTAGTGTCACCTTTAGTGAATACTCTTTCCAGAAGCCATGTTAATTTTTAATCAGTAAATCACTGATACGTTTTCTCTAGACAGCAGTAACTGC
>NW_026539601.1:0-6259 GCF_027791375.1 Indicator indicator | reverse complement strand
ACTGTCTTTTTAATTTTTCCTTGCAAAGTTCAGAACAGAGAAAGTGAAAGAATGTAAATAAGTCACTATTGGGTGTAAGAAAGCAAAATACTGATTGTTCTAAACACTTCCATTGGATAGATAGAAATGTTTAAGAACTATTACCCAAAACAAAGTCGGCATTCGGCACATTCTGCGTTCGGCAGTGGGGGCAGTTGCTGGGCTGTCTGGCTGCTGTTTCTTCTTCTCTTCTGGCTGAAGATAACACGTACTGACCTTGGCAGCTAAGTTAACAACTTTCTGCTTAACTAACTCTGCTTCTCTGTCCAGGGGGGTCTGGGGGGGAAGCTCCTGGGAGAGAGAGGCCCCTTTGGGAGGGTCCCCTTGGGGGGAAGCAAAGGGAGATCGGTTGTGCTTTTTCTGTTGATTGTATATATTTGTGAATGTTGTGAATTTTGTATATTTGTATATATTCATTGCATTTCATTGTAGATTTTAGACTCTGCTTGTAAATACAGCTTTTCATTTGCTTCCAGACTGAGCTAGCCTGGTTATTGTTGGTGGGGGGGGAATTTCAGCTCACACCGACACACTTTTTATTTTTGGCGCCCAACGTGGGGCTCGATTGCTTGTTTGATTTATTTCTGCTCAGATTAGGAAGCAAAATGAAGCTGTTTTGGATTTTGAGTAATTTTATTTCATCTATTATCGGTGCAATTGTTTACAGATGGGCTGTTTCCTGCATGATAGACAAGATTGTGAGGTATGTGGCATATAAGTCATTTCTTTGGGTTAAGAACAAGTTACTGAATGTTGGTGAATTCTGTTGTGGTCTTATTGGGCTAAGAAGCTATGGTAACTCAACTATGGATCTGCTAGCAGACACATATGAGTTTGTTACTCCTCTTACAACTACAGAGGGTCCTTGGAACCAGTGGTACCCTAGATATCTTGTGCTTGCCTTAGTTTTGTTGCTTCTTGGAATAATCATATGGCTACTGATAGCACTGTGTCAAGAAAGACATAAGGCTACTTGCTCTTCCAACTCTGCTGTGAATGTGAAAACCAAGCCAGTAAATTTGGTGGCCACTGTAACCAGAAAGCGTAAAGGAGATGCAGATGCTGCAGGAGATGGTGCAGATGGAGATGAGGGTCCTTCTACTCAGGGTCCCTCTGTTAAGAAAGATCCTTCTGATGAGGAAGAGAGGGTTAGCCTTAAAACTCTGGTAGACCTCTTGAGACCCCACATGGATGATGGAGATGTAGGTCAGGATGTAGACCCTAGTAGATTAGCAACTGCTGGTAGTGCCTCTGAACTCAAAGAAATTCAACGGAGGATTAAAATAGGATTATGGGGACAGCAACCTCAGGATGATGATGATGATGATGAGGATGACATACAGTCAGCTAATGCACCCAGACAGGAAATTAGACATGTGAGAAAGGATTACATCAGAGGAGATAATGAGCCAGTCCTGTCTTGGCTAGCCAGGTGTTTTGATATGGGAGCCCCAGCATTGGTGGTAGGTGACAAGTCGGCCTCTCAGTTGGGGATGCTCTCAAAGGATACAGGCATAGACAGGCATCTAGGCAAGTGCATTGGTAAAGTTTCTCTGTGGGCATGCCTCCTACTGGCAGTCTCGCTGAGGTACCCCAGCAGAGATGATTTACCATGGAACCCTAAGCCTTGGACCACAATAGCTGAGGGAATCAAGCGTCTGAGAGAGTTTGCTGTGAGAGAAGTAATGTATGGAGATCATAAGACTCTGAATCCTGATGAAATTCCTGTTGGAACAGGCCTTGCCAAAAAGCTCATTAAGCTTGCTCCTCCTAATTATGCTACTATTCTGGCAAGCAGGATTGTGGCAAGAAATTATGGTGGAGCACCTCCTACTGTTGGCCATTTCACTGACCAAATGAGGCAGTTGGAGGATAGTCTTGCACGTACTTCTTTGGTTTCAGCCATTGAAACTCTGTCTGGAAAGATGGAGAATTGCATGAAAGAGCTGAAGGAGGAACTTAAAACCTCCATATCCAACTTGATGAAGGGGGATGATTCTAATTCCTCTTCCTCCAGATGGATACAAGTTTCAGCTGTTAGGAACAGACGTGCTCCAAGAAGGCCATTCCAGAATAGGTCAAACCAAAACAGACAGCAGAGGCAATCACGTGGCAGTATCTGGATAACTCTGCGTGATCAGTTTGGTGAGAACATGAACAGATGGGATGGTCAACCAACTTCTGATCTTTTCAAGAGGTTACGGGAGCTGCAGAGGGGCAGATCCCGAGGTAGCAATACCAGGAGGGTAGCTGTCGCTTCCTCAGTTTCCCAGAACAACTCTGATAGCTCCAACAGTGATCCTAATTCTGGTGCTGGACATTGTGCCAGCTGTACATGTGGAGGTAATCCCCACCATTAGGGGTGCCCTGCCTTCCGCCAGGGGGAGGTAAGGGATAATGGAGATAACAGAATCTATTGGGATGTGTACATCCAGTGGCCTGGCACTTCAAAATTTCAGAAGTACAGGGCCTTGGTTGACACAGGAGCTCAGTGCACCATAATACCATCAAATTATCAAGGGGGAGAATCTATAACTATTCAGGGAGTCACTGGTGGATCTCAAGAGTTGTTTAAGATAGAAGTTGATGTAAGTTTAACTGGGAAGCAGTGGAAGAAGCATACTATTGTAACAGGTCCTAATGCACCTTGTATTTTGGGAATTGATTTTCTGAGAGAAGGGCGTTTTAAAGACCCTAAGGGTTACAAATGGGCTTTTGGAATAGCAACTGTAGAAATTGATGGAGGAAAATTGAAGTTGTCCATTAGACCTGAGCTTTCAGATGAATCTGCAGTTGTGGGACAACATGAGATAGAGGATGTAAAGCTGCCGGTTGCTTCTCAAACTGTGCATCACAGACAATACAGAACCAACCGTGACTCTTTGGTGCCCATTCAAAACTTGATTCATCAGCTGGAGAGTCAGAATGTCATCAGCAAAACTCATTCACCTTTCAACAGTCCAATCTGGCCTGTGCGAAAGCAGAATGGAGAGTGGCGTCTGACAGTTGATTTCCGTGCCTTGAATGAAGTAACTCCACCCATGAGTGCAGCTGTACCAGACATGATGGAACTCCAATATGAGCTGGAATCCAAGCAGGCCAAATGGTATGCTACCATAGACATTGCTAATGCTTTCTTCTCTATTCCCATAGCAGAGGAATGCAGGCCTCAGTTTGCTTTCACCTGGAGAGGCATTCAGTACTCATTCAATCGTTTGCCCCAGGGGTGGATTCACAGTTCAACCATCTGCCATGCAGTGATCCATGATGCTTTGGAGAAAGGTGGAGCTCCAGAACACATTCAGTTCATCGATGACATCATCGTCTGGGGTGAGACTGCTGAAGAAGTCTTCGAGAAAGGTAACAAAATCATTGACATTCTCTTGCAAGCTGGTTTTGCTATCAAGCGAGACAAGGTGAAAGGACCTGCCAGAGAAATCCAGTTTCTGGGAGTGCGGTGGCAAGATGGTCGCCGTCACATCCCAATGGATGTGATAAACAGAGTCTCCACCATGGCAAATCCCATCAACAAGAAAGAAACTCTGCGTTTCTTAGGCATAGTGGGATTTTGGAGACTGCACATTCCTGGATACAGTCAGATTGTGAAACCTCTGTATGATGTGACTCGAAAGAGAAACAGTTTCCAATGGGGTCCTGAGCAACAAGCAGCCTTTGACCAGATCAAGCGAGAGGTAGTCCAAGCCATGGGTCTGGGACCTGTCCGAACTGGTCCAGACATTAAGAACATTCTGTACACGGCCGCGAGTGACAATGGTCCAACCTGGTGCTTATGGCAAAGAGCTCCAGGGGAGACACGAGGACGTCCTCTTGGTTTCTGGGTTCGTGGCTACAGAGGCTCAGAGGCAAACTACACTCCAACAGAGAAAGAGATTTTAGCTGCTTATGAAGGAGTGAAAGCTGCTTCTGAAGTGATTAGAACTGAGTCACAACTTCTTCTAGCTCCTAGATTGCCAGTTCTGAATTGGATGTTCAAAGGCAAAGGTTCTTCACCACATCATGCAACAGATGCTACCTGGTCTAAGTGGATGGCTCTGATAACACAGAGAGCTCGAATGGGAAATCTCGAAAGGCCTGGTTTGGTGGAGGTGATCACAAACTGGCCAGAAGGCACAAGCTGTGCTAAACCTCCAGAGGAGAGAGTAGCTCGTGCTGAGGAAGCTCCTCCTTACAGTGATCTGTCTGATGATGAAAAGAGATATGCTTTGTTCACAGACGGTTCCTGTCGTCTTGTTGGGAACAAGAGGAGATGGAAATCTGCAGTGTGGAGTCCAACGCGCAGAGTTGCAGAAGCGAGAGATGGAGAAGGAGAATCCAGTCAATTTGCAGAGGTAAAAGCTGTCCAGCTAGCTCTTAACATAGCTGAACGTGAGAGATGGCCAAAGCTTTATCTCTACACCGACTCGTGGATGGTAGCCAATGCCTTGTGGGGTTGGCTGAAAGACTGGAAGAAGAATGGCTGGCAGAGGAAAGGAAAGCCAATCTGGGCTGCAGATCTGTGGCAAGACATTGCTGCTCGCATTGAGAGAATCCCAGTGAAAGTGAGACACATCGATGCTCACATTCCTAAGAGCAAAGCTACTGAGGAACAACAACACAACCATCAGGCAGATCTAGCTGCAAGAGTTTCCCAGGTGGACACAAACTCTGATCCTGATCCTGATCTTGACTGGAAACACCGAGGTGAGCTGTTCTTAGCTCGGTGGGCCCATGACTCATCAGGACATCAAGGCAGAGATGCAACCTACCGATGGGCTCGTGACAGATCCATTGACATTTCCCTGGATGCTATCACACAAGTCATCCATGACTGTGACATTTGTGCTGCTATTAAGCAGGCAAAGCGGATCAAGCCCTTGTGGTACGGTGACCGATGGTCCAAGTACAAGTATGGTGAAGCCTGGCAGATTGACTACATCACTCTACCTCGTTCTCCATCTGGTAAGCAGTATGTGCTGACTATGGTAGAGGCAAGCACTGGATGGCTGGAAACTTATCCAGTTCCTCATGCAACTGCACGTAACACCATTCTTGGCCTGGAGAGACAAATCCTGTGGAGACATGGAACTCCAGAGAGGATTGAGTCAGACAACGGAACTCATTTCAAGAACAGTCTTGTAAAAAACTGGGCCAAAGAGCACGGCATCGAGTGGATATTCCACATTCCCTACTATGCACCAGCTGCAGGGAAGATCGAACGCTACAACGGTTTGCTGAAAACCACTCTCAAAGCCATGGGGGGTGGATCTTTGAAAAACTGGGAGAAACATTTAGCACAAGCAACCTGGTTGGTGAATAGTAGAGGTTCAGTGAATCGAGCTGGACCTGCCCAATCAGATTTGTTGCAAAAGGAGGAAGGTGATAGAGTTCCTGTTATCAGAGAAAAGAATCTGTTAGGCAAAACTGTTTGGGTATTTTCTCCTTCAGGAGAGGCCAAACCTGTCCGAGGGGTGGTTTCTGCTGAAGGTCCTGGTCACACCTATTGGGTGATGCAAGAAAATGGTGAAATTCAGTGTATTCCACAAAGAAATCTAACTTTGGCTGAGAGAGGTTAAATTCAGAGTGTTGCGCAGATACAGCATCACGCCCAAGAGGAGAGTTCATGAGGTCTACGGTGCACGAACCCTGAGAGCCCTGAGTCACCTGAGAGTCCCTGTTCCTTCCTTCGCTCCATCTGCGAGGAAACAAGCTGTTTGCTGTTTTTCTGTGATTTGACTCTTTTGAATCATCTACATCTGAGATAGCCGGAATGGACTATGGTCTTTATTCACCTATTGTTGTAGATATTATTTTAAATTAGATAAATGGTAGTAGCAGCCAATGGAATTGTTTAGAAGGGGTGGACTGTGATGGTTTGAAACTGTCTTTTTAATTTTTCCTTGCAAAGTTCAGAACAGAGAAAGTGAAAGAGTGTAAATAAGTCACTATTGGGTGTAAGAAAGCAAAATAACGATTGTTCTAAACACTTCCATTGGATAGATAGAAATGTTTAAGAACTATTACCCAAAACAAAGTGGGCACTCTGCACATTCTGCGTTCGGCAGTGGGGGCAGTTGCTGGGCTGTCTGGCTGCTGTTTCTTCTTCTCTTCTGGCTGAAGATAACACGTACTGACCTTGGCAGCTAAGTTAACAACTTTCTGCTTAACTAACTCTGCTTCTCTGTCCAGGGGGGTCTGGGGGGGAAGCTCCTGGGAGAGGGAG
>NW_026539600.1:0-6274 GCF_027791375.1 Indicator indicator | reverse complement strand
ATCTGCTTGTCACTGGCCTCCACTGGGACATGGAGCCATTGACAGCCACTCTTTGGGTGTGGCCATCAAGCCAGTTCTTTATCCATCTGTGATGGTTTGAAACTGTCTTTTTAATTTTTCCTTGCAAAGTTCAGAACAGAGAAAGTGAAAGAATGTAAATAAGTCACTATTGGGTGTAAGAAAGCAAAATAACGATTGTTCTAAACACTTCCACTGGATAGATAGAAATGTTTAAGAACTATTACCCAAAACAAAGTAGGCATTCGGCACATTCTGCGTTCGGCAGTGGGGGCAGTTGCTGGGCTGTCTGGCTGCTGTTTCTTCTTCTCTTCTGGCTGAAGATAACACGTACTGACCTTGGCAGCTAAGTTAACAACTTTCTGCTTAACTAACTCTGCTTCTCTGTCCAGGGAGATCTGGGGGGGAAGCTCCTGGGAGAGGGAGGCCCCTTTGGGAGGGTCCCCTTGGGGGGAAGCAAAGGGAGATCGATTGTGCTCTTTCTGTTGATTGTATATATTTGTGAATGTTGTGAATTTTGTATATTTGTATATATTCATTGCATTTCATTGTAGATTTTAGACTCTGCTTGTAAATACAGCTTTTCATTTGCTTCCAGACTGGGCTAGCCTGGTTATTGTCGGTGGGGGGGGAATTTCAGCTCACACCGACACACTTTTTATTTTTGGCGCCCAACGTGGGGCTCGATTGCTTGTTTGATTTATTTCTGCTCAGATTAGGAAGCAAAATGGTTCGATCCCGGGTTTCGGCACCAAAAAACAGCAGCCAGACAGCCCAGCAACTGCCCCCACTGCCGAACGCAGAATGTGCCAAATGCCTACTTTGTTTTGGGTAATAGTTCTTAAACATTTCTATCTATCCAATGGAAGTGTTCAGAACAATCGTTATTTTGCTTTCTTACACCCAATAGTGACTTATTTACATTCTTTCACTTTCTCTGTTCTGAACTTTGCAAGGAAAAATTAAAAAGACAGTTTCAAACCATCACAGTCCACCCCTTCTAAACAATTCCATTGGCTGCTACTATCATTTATCTAATCTAAAATAATATCTACAACAATAGGTGAATAAAGACCATAGTCCATTCCGGCTATCTCAGATGTAGATGATTCAAAAGAGTCAAATCACAGGAAAAACAGCAAACAGCTTGTTTCCTCACAGATGGAGCGAAGAAAGGAACAGGGACTCTCAGGTGACTCAGGGCTCTCAGGGTTCGTGCACCGTAGATCTCATGAACTCTCCTCTTGGGCGCGATGCTGTATCTGCGCAACACTCTGAATTTAACCTCTCTCAGCCAAAGTTAGATTTCTTTGTGGAATACACTGAATTTCACCATTTTCTTGCATCACCCAATAGGTGTGACCAGGACCTTCAGCAGAAACCACCCCTCGGACAGGTTTGGCCTCTCCTGAAGGAGAAAATACCCAAACAGTTTTGCCTAACAGATTCTTTTCTCTGATAACAGGAACTCTACCACCTTTCTCCTTTCGCAACAAATCTGATTGGGCAGGTCCAGCTCGATTCACTGAACCTCTACTATTCACCAACCAGGTTGCTTGTGCTAAATGTTTCTCCCAGTTTTTCAAAGATCCACCCCCCATGGCTTTGAGAGTGGTTTTCAGCAAACCGTTGTAGCGTTCGATCTTCCCTGCAGCTGGTGCATAGTAGGGAATGTGGAATATCCACTCGATGCCGTGCTCTTTGGCCCAGTTTTTTACAAGATTGTTCTTGAAATGAGTTCCGTTGTCTGACTCAATCCTCTCTGGAGTTCCATGTCTCCACAGGATTTGTCTTTCCAGACCAAGAATGGTGTTACGTGCAGTTGCATGAGGAACTGGATAAGTTTCCAGCCATCCAGTGTTCGCCTCTACCATAGTCAGCACATACTGCTTACCAGATCGAGAACGAGGTAGAGTGATGTAGTCAATCTGCCAGGCTTCACCATACTTGTACTTGGACCATCGGTCACCGTACCACAAGGGCTTGATCCGCTTTGCCTGCTTAATAGCAGCACAAATGTCACAGTCATGGATGACTTGTGTGATAGCATCCATGGAAATGTCAATGGATCTGTCACGAGCCCATCGGTAGGTTGCATCTCTGCCTTGATGTCCTGACGAGTCATGGGCCCACCGAGCTAAGAACAGCTCACCTCGGTGTTTCCAGTCAAGATCAGGATCAGGATCAGAGTTTGTGTCCACCTGGGAAACTCTTGCAGCTAGATCTGCCTGATGGTTGTGTTGTTGTTCTTCAGTAGTTTTGCTCTTAGGAATGTGAGCATCGATGTGTCTCACTTTCACTGGGATTCTCTCAATGCGAGCAGCAATGTCTTGCCACAGATCTACAGCCCAGATAGGCTTTCCTTTCCTCTGCCAGCCATTCCTCTTCCAGTCTTTCAGCCAACCCCACAAGGCATTGGCTACCATCCACGAGTCGGTGTAGAGATAAAGCTTTGGCCATCTCTCACGTTCAGCTATGTTAAGAGCTAGCTGGACAGCTTTTACCTCTGCGAATTGACTGGATTCTCCTTCTCCATCTCTCGCTTCTGCAACTCTGCGCGTTGGGCTCCACACTGCAGATTTCCATCTCCGCTTGTTCCCAACAAGACGACAGGAACCGTCTGTGAACAAAGCATATCTCTTTTCATCATCAGACAGATCACTGTAAGGAGGAGCTTCCTCTGCACGAGTTACTCTCTCCTCTGGAGGTTTAGCACAGCTTGTGCCTTCTGGCCAGTTTGTGATCACCTCCACCAAACCAGGCCTTTCGAGATTTCCCATTCGAGCTCTCTGTGTTATTAGAGCCATCCACTTAGACCAGGTAGCATCTGTTGCATGATGTGGTGAAGAACCTTTGCCTTTGAACATCCAATTCAGAACTGGCAATCTAGGAGCTAGAAGAAGTTGTGACTCAGTTCCAATGACTTCAGAAGCAGCTTTCACTCCTTCATAAGCAGCTAAAATCTCTTTCTCTGTTGGAGTGTAGTTTGCCTCTGAGCCTCTGTAGCCACGACCCCAGAAACCAAGAGGACGTCCTCGTGTCTCCCCTGGAGCTCTTTGCCATAAGCACCAGGTTGGACCATTGTCACTCGCAGCCGTGCACAGAATGTTCTTAATGTCTGGACCAGTTCGGACAGGTCCCAGACCCATCGCTTGGACTACCTCTCGCTTGATCTGGTCAAAGGCTGCTTGTTGCTCAGGACCCCATTGGAAACTGTTTCTCTTTCGAGTCACATCATATAGAGGTTTCACAATCTGACTGTATCCAGGAATGTGCAGTCTCCAAAATCCCACTATGCCTAGGAAGCGCAGAGTTTCTTTCTTGTTGATGGGATTTGCCATGGTGGAGGCTCTGTTTATCACATCCATTGGGATGTGACGGCGACCATCTTGCCACCGCACTCCCAGAAACTGGATTTCTCTGGCAGGTCCTTTCACCTTGTCTCGCTTGATAGCGAAACCAGCTTGCAAGAGAATGTCAATGATTTTGTTACCTTTCTCGAAGACTTCTTCAGCAGTCTCACCCCAGACGATGATGTCATCGATGAACTGAATGTGTTCTGGAGCTCCACCTTTCTCCAAAGCATCATGGATCACTGCATGGCAGATGGTTGAACTGTGAATCCACCCCTGGGGCAAATGATTGAATGTGTACTGAATGCCTCTCCAGGTGAAAGCAAACTGAGGCCTGCATTCCTCTGCTATGGGAATAGAGAAGAAAGCATTAGCAATGTCTATGGTAGCATACCATTTGGCCTGCTTGGATTCCAGCTCATATTGGAGTTCCATCATGTCTGGTACAGCTGCACTCATGGGTGGAGTTACTTCATTCAAGGCACGGAAATCAACTGTCAGACGCCACTCTCCATTCTGCTTTCTCACAGGCCAGATTGGACTGTTGAAAGGTGAATGAGTTTTGCTGATGACCTTCTGACTCTCCAACTGACGAATCAAGTTTTGGATGGGCACCAAAGAGTCACGGTTTGTTCTGTATTGTCTGTGATGCACAGTTTGAGAAGCAACCGGCAGCTTTACATCCTCTATCTCATGTTGTCCCACAACTGCAGATTCATCTGAAAGCTCAGGTCTAATGGACAACTTCAATTTTCCTCCATCAATTTCTACAGTTGCTATTCCAAAAGACCATTTGTAACCCTTAGGGTCTTTAAAACGCCCTTCTCTCAGAAAGTCAATTCCCAAAATACAAGGTGCATTAGGACCTGTTACAATAGTATGTTTCTTCCACTGCTTCCCAGTTAAACTTATATCAACCTCTATCTTAAACAACTCTTGAGATCCACCAGTGACTCCCTGAATAGTTATAGATTTTCCCCCTTGATAATTTGATGGTATTATGGTGCACTGAGCTCCTGTGTCAACCAAGGCCCTGTACTTCTGAAATTTTGAAGTGCCAGGCCACTGGATGTACACATCCCAATAGATTCTGTTATCTCCATTCTCCCTTACCTCCCCCTGGTGGAAGGCAGGGCACCCCTAATGGTGGGGATTACATCCACATGTACAGCTGGCACAATGTCCAGCACCAGAATTAGGATCACTGTTGGAGCTATCAGAGTTGTTCTGGGAAACTGAGGAAGCGACAGCTACCCTCCTGGTATTGCTACCTCGGGATCTGCCCCTCTGCAGCTCCCGTAACCTCTTGAAAAGATCCGAAGTTGGTTGACCATCCCATCTGTTCATGTTCTCACCAAACTGATCACGCAGAGTTATCCAGATACTGCCACGTGATTGCCTCTGCTGTCTGTTTTGGTTTGACCTATTCTGGAATGGCCTCCTTGGAGCACGTCTGTTCCTAACAGCTGAAACTTGTATCCATCTGGAGGAAGAGGAATTAGAATCATCCCCCTTCATCAAGTTGGATATGGAGGTTTTAAGTTCCTCCTTCAGCTCTTTCATGCAATTCTTCATTTCTCCAGACAAAGTTTCAATGGCTGAAACCAAAGAAGTACGTGCAAGACTATCCTCCAACTGCCTCATTTGGTCAGTGAAATGGCCAACAGTGGGAGGTGCTCCACCATAATTTCTTGCCACAATCCTGCTTGCCAGAATAGTAGCATAATTAGGAGGAGCAAGCTTAATGAGCTTTTTGGCAAGGCCTGTTCCAACAGGAATTTCATCAGGATTCAGAGTCTTATGATCTCCATACATTACTTCTCTCACAGCAAACTCTCTCAGACGCTTGATTCCCTCAGCTATTGTGGTCCAAGGCTTAGGGTTCCATGGTAAATCATCTCTGCTGGGGTACCTCAGCGAGACTGCCAGTAGGAGGCGTGCCCACAGAGAAACTTTACCAACGCACTTGCCTAGGTGCCTGTCTATGCCTGTATCCTTTGAGAGCATCCCCAACTGAGAGGCCGACTTGTCGCCTACCACCAATGCTGGAGCTCCCATATCAAAACACCTGGCTAGCCAAGACAGGACTGGCTCATTATCTCCTCTGATGTAATCCTTCCTCACATGTCTAATTTCCTGTCTGGGTGCATTAGCTGACTGTATGTCATCCTCATCATCATCATCATCATCATCCTGAGGTCGCTGTCCCCATAATCCTGTTGTAATCCTCCGTTGAATTTCTTTGAGTTCAGAGGCACTACCAGCAGTTGCTAATCTACTAGGGTCTACATCCTGACCTACATCTCCATCATCCATGTGGGGTCTCAAGAGGTCTACCAGAGTTTTAAGGCTAACCCTCTCTTCCTCATCAGAAGGATCTTTCTTAAGAGAGGGACCCTGAGTAGAAGGACCCTCATCTCCATCTGCACCATCTCCTGCAGCATCTGCATCTCCTTTACGCTTTCTGGTTACAGTGGCCACCAAATTTACTGGCTTGGTTTTCACATTCACAGCAGAGTTGGAAGAGCAAGTAGCCTTATGTCTTTCTTGACACAGTGCTATCAGTAGCCATATGATTATTCCAAGAAGCAACAAATTTAAGATTAAGGCTAGTACAAGATATCTAGGGTACCACTGGTTACAAAGACCCTCTGTAGTTGTAAGAGGAGTAACAAACTCATATGTGTCTGCTAGCAGATCCATAGTTGAGTTACCATAGCTTCTTAGCCCAATAAGACCATAACAGAATTCACCAACATTCAGTAACTTGTTCTTAACCCAAAGAAACGACTTATATGCCACGTATCTCACAATCTTGTCTATCATGCAGGAAACAGCCCATCTGTAGACAATCACACTGATAACAGAGGAAATAAAATTACTCAAAATCCAAAACAGCTTCA
>NW_026539599.1:0-6278 GCF_027791375.1 Indicator indicator | reverse complement strand
TGGGAGGGTCCCCTTGGGGGGAAGCAAAGGGAGATCGGTTGTGCTTTTCTGTTGATTGTATATATTTGTAAATGTTGTGAATTTTGTATATTTGTACATATTCATTGCATTTCATCTGCTTGTAAATACAGCTTTTCATTTGCTTCCAGACTGGGCTAGCCTGGTTATTGTCGGTGGGGGGGGAATTTCAGCTCACACCGACACACTTTTTATTTTTGGCGCCCAACGTGGGGCTCGATTGCTTGTTTGATTTATTTCTGCTCAGATTAGGAAGCAAAATGAAGCTGTTTTGGATTTTGAGTAATTTTATTTCCTCTGTTATCAGTGTGATTGTCTACAGATGGGCTGTTTCCTGCATGATAGACAAGATTGTGAGATATGTGGCATATAAGTCGTTTCTTTGGGTTAAGAACAAGTTACTGAATGCTGTTGAATTCTGTTGTGGTCTTATTGGGCTTAGAAGATATGGTAACTCAACTATGAATCTGCTAGCAGACACATTTGAGTTTGTTACTCCTCTTACAACTACAGAGGGTCTTTGGAACCAGTGGTACCCTAGATATCTTGTGCTAGCCTTAATTTTGTTGTTTCTTGGAATAATCATATGGCTGCTGATAGCACTGTGTCAAGAAAGACGTAAGGCTACTCACTCTTCCGACCTGCGTAGATGTAAGAGGAAACATAGAAAAGCTCAGAGAGGTTTGGAATTGGTTTTTGATTACGGTGACCAGGAAATCACAGTTCAGGTTCGTGAGAAAGCTGCCGATAGTTTTGACTCAGAGCCAGCAGCAGTAGCTGCAGGACCTTTGCCAGAATCTGAGATAACAGACTCGGGTACACAGGCAGACATAGTTACACAGACAGACTCGGCGACACAGACAGACTCGATTACACAGGCAGAGAGGGGTACACGGGCAGACAGGGGTACACAAACAGACACAGTTACACAGAGAGAAATGGTTGTGCAGACAGACATAGTTACACAGAGAGAAATAGTTGTGCAGGCAGACATAGTTACACAGAGAGAAATGGATGCGCAGACAGACATAGTTACACAGAGAGAAATGGATGCGCAGACAGACATGGTTACACAGAGAGAAATGGTTGTGCAGACAGACATGGTTACACAGAGAGAAATGGTTGTCCAGGCAGACATGGTTACACAGAGAGAAATGGTTGTCCAGGCAGACATAGTTACACAGAGAGAAATGGCTGCGCAGACAGACATAGCTGTGCAGGCAGACGCCATTAACGAGGCACAGTCTCCTCCTCCTCCCTCTGCTGCCCAGACGGACGCAGCAGTGTCTGCAGGATCTCAAAGCACACCTCCTGCCAACCCTGCACAGACTCCCTCTGCTCCTGCTAACCCTGCACAAAATTCCTCTACTCCCTCCAACTCTGCTGTGAATGTGAAAGCCAATCCAGTAAATTTGGTGGCCACTGTAAGCAGAAAGCGTAAAGGAGCTACAGGAGGAGATGCAGATGCTGCAGGAGATGGTGCACATGGAGATGAGGGTCCTTCTACTCAGGGTCCCTCTGTTAAGAAAGATCCTTCTGGTGAGGAAGAGAAGGTTAGCCTTAAAACTCTGGCAGACCTTTTGAGACCCCACATGGATGATGGAGATGTAGACCCTGCTGAATTAGCAACTGCAGGCAGTGCCTCTGAACTCAAGGAAATTCAACAGAGGATTAAAATAGGATTATGGGGACAGCGACCTCAGGATGATGATGATGATGATGATGAGGATGACATACAGTCAGCTAATGCACCCAGACAGGAAATTAGACATGTGAGGAAGGATTACATCAGAGGAGATAACGAGCCAGTCCTGTCTTGGCTAGCCAGGTGTTTTGATATGGGAGCCCCAGCATTGGTGGTAGGCGACAAGTCGGCCTCTCAGTTGGGGATGCTCTCAAAGGATACAGGCATAGACAGGCATCTAGGCAAGTGCATTGGTAAAGCTTCTCTGTGGGCACGCCTCCTACTGGCAGTCTCGCTGAGGTACCCCAGCAGAGATGATTTACCATGGAACCCTAAGCCTTGGACCACAATAGCTGAGGGAATCAAGCGTCTGAGAGAATTTGCTGTGAGAGAAATAATATACGGAGATCATAAGACTCTGAATCCTGATGAAATTCCTGTTGGAACAGGCCTTGCCAAAAAGCTCATTAAGCTTGCTCCTCCTAATTATGCTACTATTCTGGCAAGCAGGATTGTGGCAAGAAATTATGGTGGAGTGCCTCCCACTGTTGGCCATTTCACTGACCAAATGAGGCAATTGGAGGATAGTCTTGCACGTACTTCTTTGGTTTCAGCCATTGAAACTTTGTCTGGAAAGATTGAGAATTGCATGAAAGAGCTGAAGGAGGAACTTAAAACCTCCATATCCAACTTGATGAAGGGGGATGATTCTAATTCCTCTTCCTCCAGATGGATACAAGTTTCAGCTGTTAGGAACAGACGTGCTCCAAGAAGGCCATTCCAGAATAGGTCAAACCAAAACAGACAGCAGAGGCAATCACGTGGCAGTATCTGGATAACTCTGCGTGATCAGTTTGGTGAGAACATGAACAGATGGGATGGTCAACCAACTTCTGATCTTTTCAAGAGGTTACGGGAGCTGCAGAGGGGCAGATCCCGAGGTAGCAATACCAGGAGGGTAGCTGTCGCTTCCTCAGTTTCCCAGAACAACTCTGATAGCTCCAACAGTGATCCTAATTCTGGTGCTGGACGTTGTGCCAGCTGTACATGTGGAGGTAATCCCCACCATTAGGGGTGCCCTGCCTTCCGCCAGGGGGAGGTAAGGGATAATGGAGATAACAGAATCTATTGGGATGTGTACATCCAGTGGCCTGGCACTTCAAAATTTCAGAAGTACAGGGCCTTGGTTGACACAGGAGCTCAGTGCACCATCATACCATCAAATTATCAAGGGGGAGAATCTATAACTATTCAGGGAGTCACTGGTGGATCTCAAGAGTTGTTTAAGATAGAGGTTGACATAAGTTTAACTGGGAAGCAGTGGAAGAAACATACTATTGTAACAGGTCCTAATGCACCTTGTATTTTGGGAATTGACTTTCTGAGAGAAGGGCGTTTTAAAGACCCTAAGGGTTACAAATGGGCTTTTGGAATAGCAACTGTAGAAATTGATGGAGGAAAATTGAAGTTGTCCATTAGACCTGAGCTTTCAGATGAATCTGCAGTTGTGGGACAACATGAGATAGAGGATGTAAAGCTGCCGGTTGCTTCTCAAACTGTGCATCACAGACAATACAGAACCAACCGTGACTCTTTGGTGCCCATTCAAAACTTGATTCGTCAGTTGGAGAGTCAGAAGGTCATCAGCAAAACTCATTCACCTTTCAACAGTCCAATCTGGCCTGTGAGAAAGCAGAATGGAGAGTGGCGTCTGACAGTTGATTTCCGTGCCTTGAATGAAGTAACTCCACCCATGAGTGCAGCTGTACCAGACATGATGGAACTCCAATATGAGCTGGAATCCAAGCAGGCCAAATGGTATGCTACCATAGACATTGCTAATGCTTTCTTCTCTATTCCCATAGCAGAGGAATGCAGGCCTCAGTTTGCTTTCACCTGGAGAGGCATTCAGTACACATTCAATCGTTTGCCCCAGGGGTGGATTCACAGTTCAACCATCTGCCATGCAGTGATCCATGATGCTTTGGAGAAAGGTGGAGCTCCAGAACACATTCAGTTCATCGATGACATCATCGTCTGGGGTGAGACTGCTGAAGAAGTCTTCGAGAAAGGTAACAAAATCATTGACATTCTCTTGCAAGCTGGTTTCGCTATCAAGCGAGACAAGGTGAAAGGACCTGCCAGAGAAATCCAGTTTCTGGGAGTGCGGTGGCAAGATGGTCGCCGTCACATCCCAATGGATGTGATAAACAGAGTCTCCACCATGGCAAATCCCATCAACAAGAAAGAAACTCTGCGTTTCTTAGGCATAGTGGGATTTTGGAGACTGCACATTCCTGGATACAGTCAGATTGTGAAACCTCTCTATGATGTGACTCGAAAGAGAAACAGTTTCCAATGGGGTCCTGAGCAACAAGCAGCCTTTGACCAGATCAAGCGAGAGGTAGTCCAAGCGATGGGTCTGGGACCTGTCCGAACTGGTCCAGACATTAAGAACATTCTGTACACGGCCGCGAGTGACAATGGTCCAACCTGGTGCTTATGGCAAAGAGCTCCAGGGGAGACACGAGGACGTCCTCTTGGTTTCTGGGGTCGTGGCTACAGAGGCTCAGAGGCAAACTACACTCCAACAGAGAAAGAGATTTTAGCTGCTTATGAAGGAGTGAAAGCTGCTTCTGAAGTGATTGGAACTGAGTCACAACTTCTTCTAGCTCCTAGATTGCCAGTTCTGAATTGGATGTTCAAAGGCAAAGGTTCTTCACCACATCATGCAACAGATGCTACCTGGTCTAAGTGGATGGCTCTGATAACACAGAGAGCTCGAATGGGAAATCTCGAAAGGCCTGGTTTGGTGGAGGTGATCACAAACTGGCCAGAAGGCACAAGCTGTGCAAAACCTCCAGAGGAGAGAGTAACTCGTGCAGAGGAAGCTCCTCCTTACAGTGATCTGTCTGATGATGAAAAGAGATATGCTTTGTTCACAGACGGTTCCTGTCGTCTTGTTGGGAACAAGCGGAGATGGAAATCTGCAGTGTGGAGTCCAACGCGCAGAGTTGCAGAAGCGAGAGATGGAGAAGGAGAATCCAGTCAATTTGCAGAGGTAAAAGCTGTCCAGCTAGCTCTTAACGTA
The DNA here is from genome assembly GCF_027791375.1 of Indicator indicator. Lineage (NCBI taxonomy): Eukaryota > Metazoa > Chordata > Aves > Piciformes > Indicatoridae > Indicator > Indicator indicator. The sequence continues at coordinate 1,485 of NW_026539599.1, read as the reverse complement.
GCTGAACGTGAGAGATGGCCAAAGCTTTATCTCTACACCGACTCGTGGATGGTAGCCAATGCCTTGTGGGGTTGGCTGAAAGACTGGAAGAAGAATGGCTGGCAGAGGAAAGGAAAGCCAATCTGGGCTGCAGATCTGTGGCAAGACATTGCTGCTCGCATTGAGAGAATCCCAGTGAAAGTGAGACACATCGATGCTCACATTCCTAAGAGCAAAGCTACTGAGGAACAACAACACAACCATCAGGCAGATCTAGCTGCAAGAGTTTCCCAGGTGGACACAAACTCTGATCCTGATCCTGATCTTGACTGGAAACACCGAGGTGAGCTGTTCTTAGCTCGGTGGGCCCATGACTCGTCAGGACATCAAGGCAGAGATGCAACCTACCGATGGGCTCGTGACAGATCCATTGACATTTCCATGGATGCTATCACACAAGTCATCCATGACTGTGACATTTGTGCTGCTATTAAGCAGGCAAAGCGGATCAAGCCCTTGTGGTACGGTGACCGATGGTCCAAGTACAAGTATGGTGAAGCCTGGCAGATTGACTACATCACTCTACCTCGTTCTCCATCTGGTAAGCAGTATGTGCTGACTATGGTAGAGGCAAGCACTGGATGGCTGGAAACTTATCCAGTTCCTCATGCAACTGCACGTAACACCATTCTTGGCCTGGAGAGACAAATCCTGTGGAGACACGGAACTCCAGAGAGGATTGAGTCAGACAACGGAACTCACTTCAAGAACAATCTTGTAAAAAACTGGGCCAAAGAGCACGGCATCGAGTGGATATTCCACATTCCCTACTATGCACCAGCTGCAGGGAAGATCGAACGCTACAACGGTTTGCTGAAAACCACTCTCAAAGCCATGGGGGGTGGATCTTTGAAAAACTGGGAGAAACATTTAGCACAAGCAACCTGGTTGGTGAATAGTAGAGGTTCAGTGAATCGAGCTGGACCTGCCCAATCAGATTTGTTGCGAAAGGAGGAAGGTGATAGAGTTCCTGTTATCAGAGAAAAGAATCTGTTAGGCAAAACTGTTTGGGTATTTTCTCCTTCAGGAGAGGCCAAACCTGTCCGAGGGGTGGTTTCTGCTGAAGGTCCTGGTCACACCTATTGGGTGATGCAAGAAAATGGTGAAATTCAGTGTATTCCACAAAGAAATCTAACTTTGGCTGAGAGAGGTTAAATTCAGAGTGTTGCGCAGATACAGCATCGCGCCCAAGAGGAGAGTTCATGAGATCTACGGTGCACGAACCCTGAGAGCCCTGAGTCACCTGAGAGTCCCTGTTCCTTCCTTCGCTCCATCTGCGAGGAAACAAGCTGTTTGCTGTTTTTCCTGTGATTTGACTCTTTTGAATCATCTACATCTGAGATAGCCGGAATGGACTATGGTCTTTATTCACCTATTGTTGTAGATATTATTTTAGATTAGATAAATGATAGTAGCAGCCAATGGAATTGTTTAGAAGGGGTGGAC
>NW_026539598.1:0-6294 GCF_027791375.1 Indicator indicator | reverse complement strand
TTTCATTAATTTATCTGCCCATCATTTCCCTGAATTTGTCTGAAAAAACTATATAGTTGTCAGAAAACCAGAAAAGGAATTAAAATTTCCTTTTTCTCTAGAGTAGTTTGTAGGGCCAGACACTTTTCCCAAAACAGGAAGAGGGAGATAAGATCTGAATGTAGAATTATTCTGAAAAACATGGATCCTTTTGGGGGTTAAAAAAACGTGAGCAATTTATACCATTGCATTCCTTCACCCTGCTCTATCCAGCATGAAGAAGCAGTTCTCTCTGCCAAACCAGAGAATTCAGCAACCAACTTTCAATATCTTTCCTGAGATGCTGCAGAACCCTTTTTATCACTGGACATAACTGTGTGATTATTTACTCAGCGAAAACAAAACAAACCCAAACTTAAAGAAAACAAAGCTTAGTCAAAATAGGAAAGATGGAGCAGAATTAAAATAAACACTTGCTTTAGCCTGCCTAGCTTTACCCTCTCTGTGACTTGAGCTAAATAGGCTGTTCTCAATCTATTTACCCAGAAAGTAAAAAACAGGTGAATGTCTTTCAGGCAAATACTTGTTCTTATAGCCTTTTAGTAGCCAGCCCCTGCTAATTTATTCAGGACAAGTGTGTCACCATCTCACAACCTTATTAGCAACTCCTTGTGGGGCTAAAGACTCTACTTTTTTTCCAAGTCAATTTCCTCCAGCTACCTATGCAGGCCCTGAGGCTCACTGGGGCTACAAAGACCCTTAATGCTGATTATTAGACACGGTTCAAGGGCTTGCTAACGTAGTTTAGAAACAAAATCTCACAGAGTGATCTTGGCCCTAGCCAGATTATGTATGCCGGTCAACACTGGAAATTTTCATTGGCTTGTCTGTGCAAAGTAAAGCTTGCCAGCACATTAATGCCAGCAAAAGCTCAGTGAGAATACATAATTATGAAGATGCCTTTCACAGATACATCTTATTTCAACCCCTCACTAAGACAAGACACAATATTATAAGAACTTTCAGTTGAAGAGAGTTCATACTGGGACTACTGCTGTTGTTACTGTGGCTGTTTTAATTATAATCATGCAGTTAAAGCAGGGAGGAAGATACCCTGCACTGTCCTTTCATCTGAGAAGACAGGCATTTTTCATCACTGTTTTGAAGTACGGTTTGAGGCAAGTGCTCCAAATCTGCTGTCAAACTTGAGTCTCTTTGAAGACTCCCTTAGGCTCATTTTGCTGTATTAATTGAAGCTCAGTGCACTAGGAAATTTGGCCCCATAAATTGCAGAAACGCTGCATATTTATCTAGTAGTGCTATAACCTGAGATACATTTCAGTTTTTCAGTCACTAATGACTTCTCCTGTATGTAAAAACATGCTGCTGCAGTGAAATCTTATGATTTTTTTTAGATAGGAGAACATAGCAGAAAAACAATAGAGAAGTGTAAAGATTGCCTTACCTTATAATGCTTGCTGTGCAATACATCTTTGAACAAGTCACTAACATGTGTCCCTCCTTGTTATAACACATATAACAGAAAGTGTGTACTTACCTCACGGGGCATTCTGAGGGCTGGTACTGTAAAGCCCTTTTGGGGATGAAAAGTATTATGTGAGTATTGAGCACTAATCTCAGGCATGTGGACAAGCTGCGTACATTCGAAGTAAAAACCTTTCTAATAACATCCATCTGCATCTTGAATACAAGAAAGAAATTGCAAGACAGCCTGTCAATGATCAAGGCTTTTTCATGCAGCTCACCCTACTGTTTGGCAGCTGGCCAGCTCGGAGAGCCTACAGAGGAAAATGGCTCCAAAGGCAAAAATGTGCATGTTAAGCAGAGGAGAGCCTTTGTGAAGGGTGAGAAAAAACAAGATGAATAACTTCAGCTGCCAGAGTGCTCTCTGGTGCATGGAGGAATAAAGTGAGGCAAAAGTGAAGGAAGAAACTGAAGCAGTCGGGATCCTCCTCTCCAAAGATAGCTCTAGACTGTATGCACTATAATGCTGAAATATAACCTCAGGACCAGGTCTGCTTCATATTAAGGGCATTTCTCTGTGGAAAGGCTGAGAGAAGACAGGGAAAGATTTATTTGGAACTGCGGCACCTAAGCCCATCAAGAATCCATGCCGACCTCTGAAATTGTAACAATAATACCACAAAGTCCTTCAAAAAGGTCTGTGGGGCAATGCAAGCTTGCTGAGCAGACCTGAGTGTCTCTTGTGCACAAGAAGTGATGCCAGTCTTTATATTCAACTGGACCTATCTCATCCAAGGCACTTTAACTGGTGCTGCTGACATGCAGGGCACTGGCTCCCTGAAGTCCTCTCTGCTATTACAAGCCTCCATGAAGAATCATCAGCAAATTCTTTTGCTTGATATATATATACACACATATATATATCTCCAATGTCAGAAGTAGCCCCCTTACTTCCTCTCATCAGTCATCCACAGATTCATTTCACTCAAGCTGTGCTCCAGCTGTACAGCATTGCAATGCTGCAGCAAACATATGGAGTTTCAGCCAATAGTCCTCTGTCCCTTCCTACAGGTTTTCAGTCTCTCTCTCTCCCTACAGTGCCTCATGCCCTACCTTGGATGCAGCAAGGTTTAATTACAGTAAAATACAGAAGAATTGAACTAACAACAACAAAAAAATCTCCATCTATCATCATATATTTAGATAATTTCATATGGAAATCCTTCTAGTCCTCCATTAAAATGTTTATATGCAAAAAATTTCATTATCATGGCATATTCAGGCAGTATCTTTTATTCTGATTGTTTTTACTGAAAACCTGACTGCAGTCATGACTCTAGTCTTTCATTCAAAATCTTGCTATATAGAAAGGTCCCAGAATGAAATATTCAAGCAGCTTTTAATTCATGTTGTCTTGCCATGGATCAGTTTAGCACAACTCATCAACTGCTAACATGATCAATAATTAATGTGGCTGTAGGTCACCTAATTCACAGTTCTGTTAGTCATCTTACTATCTTCCTGCAGTTCACTCCACAAGTCCAGGGAGGGACATGGCTTACTAACATGGTTTACTGGAGCATAATTCATAAAGGAGCTCAGTTCACAGAAATTAAATTAAATAATACATAAATAATAGCAATAACAATAAAACCCAAAACCACCAAAACTCCACACCAAAGAAAAATACTTTGAATATACTCTTAGAAGCCTTGGTGAATGTTCCTACTGTGGTGTATCATGTTACTAATCCCAGTATTTTATTTCCTGACCTCCCCCTCTCCACAACAGGAATGGGAGAGGAGCATGTGTCCATGCCTCAGCTGTTCCAGTCCAGAGTCTGGCATCTGAACCCCAAATCTTTACAGCTGAAACTGAGATGCCATACTGGATTGAAGCAAACATTGTTCACCTCAATGGGGACATATGGCATCCAGTCAGTCACTACAGGGATGGCAAACTGCAGCAGAGAGACTGGCAACTGGAAACAGCGGCATTAGAGATCAATGGCATGCTAAAGTGACCTTAATACTACTGTTCATTTGGTTGTTATTTTGGATGCAATTTGCAGTGTTGCTGCAAACTTCAGTGTCATAGAAGTGACGCAAATGCAGACAAAGCTAATACATGCTCTCACAAGAGAGCCTGAGATCTCCAAATCTTTTTTTAAACTGAATTCAGACCTGCCACGAGTACTGACAAAGGTATTCATTGTCTTAGCAAAACCAAAACAAAATGAAACAAACCCACGCTAAGTAGTGACAGGCAAAGCATAATTCTCAGTGTCAAACCCTGGGTAGCATGAAAATCGTGTATTAAAGGTAAAGTCTTAAGCATGACTTACCACCTTCACACCACATACAATGGCACTGATAGCAGATAAATAGCATCGTGAATACTGCTACCAGTAAAATCCAGTAACCAAACACAAAGTTGTTTCTTTCCCCCCCAGCCTTTCAGCAAAACCGTTGGCAGCAAGTTCACACGTTCTTGTATTCCTAGGTCACTGCACCCAGCTATCACTCTGTTTTAAAATAAAATAAACTACCAAGTCTAAGCAGGTAGAAAAAGCAGAGCATGTGCTGCAGAGCCAGTGGTGCCTTGTATCTCCCTCCATTTCAGAAGCAGACACCTCCAGCAAGACAGCTTGTTTGTTCAGCCTGAGGAGATCTTGATGCCCACCATATGGCTGCTTCAAAGCTGGATTTATTTCTTTAAAACTCTTCAATGACATTACTGTTCATGTTGCTACTGAAAATTTTTACACCATATGAATTAATCTGTAGTCCAACAACATAGCAGTCATATTTTCCCATCTTTTTATGTGACTTATTGGGCTTTTTTTTGGTACCAAATCTAATTATTCCAGTTAGAAGGGTAGTCTTTTACTTTCATTATTTGACTTGTACCATCTGTTTTGGAAGAAGTTTGCATAGCTTAAAGACAAACAACAATAATAAAGATTATTCCCCTTCCTGTACGAAAATACCAACAAAAGTACATCTAACAAGTGCAGCATGGCCTATATAACACCTTTTCAGCCACAATGGTGTTTTAAATGGCTAAACCTTTCCATGAAGTCAAGGGCTTGAGGATGAGGCAAACCTCTAAAGCCATCTGCACATGCTGTCTCCCTGTTGCAAGGTAGCACAGCATATCATTGCAGGTGACCACTGCAGATGACAGCAGAAGGCTGTACCCAGTCCCCTGGAGACGCCTGGCAGAGGCTGGGTGTACACCCACCCTGGCATGACAGCAGAAAACAATGTGGCTGAAAGACTTGAAGAAGAGGATGTTGGGAAAGCAAAAGGAGGAAGAGTGCAAAATAGGAGACCAGATTGGAAGAGGAGGAGAGACAGAGGTGAGTCACACTGGGAGGAACATTTGGAAGGCCAAGAGCAGAGGAAGAGCCAGGAGCAAAATGCTGTTGAACAAGTAACCCCTGGTGATTCAGAACCATAGTCCACCACCTCCATTCTTATTCAGAAGATCAGCATTTGCCAGCAAGCAGGCACAGACATGTATCACCAGTCCAATGCTCAGATACTACCCTTTAGGGATGGTTGGGATTAAAGCAACAATAAAAAAAGGCTCAGTACACAAATCATGAGTTGCCTTGTATGTTTAACTAGAGTGTTAATGAACACTATGCTATGCTTGATTATTCATTAATTAGAAGTTTATTTCAGATGTGGTTGAAAATATACTGGAAACCTCTTGCTGAGCATTTTTAATGTTGTATGTATTGCTGAAGCACTGAGGACTTTTGCAGCACCACACTAGTCCCTTTGGATTTGTACATGTAGAAATGGATCGTGCCTTAAGATGTTTACAAAGAAAGAAAAAGAAAGAGACAACAGATGGAACCAGCAGCTGGAGATTGGCAGAAATCAAGGCAGCTCTGACAGGCACATCAGCCAGATGTTTGTTTGGGGCTCTCTTATTCCATACCTTTTGACAGCACGCAAAAAGAAAAACAAAATAAAACAAACAAAAACCCAACAACAAAACAAAACCAAACAAAACCCCCAGCAATCAAACAACAACAACAAAAAAACCACAAAACCCCCAGAACAAAACACAACAGCTACTACAATGAAATCAACAAAATTGCTGGGTGACAGAGAGAAAACATAACTCTACCAAAGGACCCTAGGTGTGCCCTACACCTGCATAAAGAAGAAAAGGCCCTGATGGTATTCAAGAAGAGAGGGAGGTTCTAGCACAGGGGCTGAATGAACACCTCCTGCTGAGCACCAGCAAGGGTTTCTCAGTGTTTCTAGTTAACAGCAGTTACAAAGATAGTATCTTGCTACAGCTCTATCTGAATTTCAAATGCACAAGTACAAAAGAACAGACTCAAGAATAAAACTGATGGACTAAAAAATATACACCTTTATGAATTGAATCTGATTTTGTCTTGGAGACTGCTTTTAAGTTAGAGTGATGGTCTGTAAACAGATTCACACTAATAATGATTCTTTTAATAGTACAGATCTAGAGGCTGACACATTTGTGTGTATTTGTGTATCCTGTAATAACTAAACGAGAATTGCACAAATTGTACTTCTACATTCTATTTCTTCTGTATTCCACACCGAATATATGAGTACGTGCTCTTCAAGTTATACGCAGCAGCAGTGTCAAAGGAACATTAATACTCTGGTTTGAGGTAAGATTAAGAATTCACAGTATCTAATATCCTTGCCAGCACTGCTCTAAATCTCATTCACAGTTTTTGCCTTGCAACTTCTTTGCAGCAAAAGGTGACTCGATTTAGCCATGAACTACATTAAAATGTATTTCCTTTGATCTTTTAAATCTATTTCT
>NW_026539597.1:0-6307 GCF_027791375.1 Indicator indicator | reverse complement strand
TGTTTTCAGCACTTTCCCCTTCTGTGGATTTTGCAGTTTTATTTATAGGCAATTTTAAAACAAAAATAGTTCTGCAATGGTGAAAGACACTGAAGGGCTCATTTACTTTTCACATACTGCTGTTTGCATAGAGCTTTGCCCTGCTTTAAGCGGGAGGTGATGGGACTAGATGGCTATAGCAATTGTCAATGAACTCTGCAGCTCCGTCCCAGCAGGCTCTGCACTACAGCTGCCTTCTAGGAGGACATTCACTGTGAAGCTATTTTTCCTGGAAATACTTCAGTAGAGGTGCTCAAGGGGAAAGAGATCCACCTGAAAAATATATTGCTATTTTCTGCTTGTATCATTCAAAATTTAAGCTCTCACTGGCTTGCATTGCTTGATGAACTTCTATTAGTGATCAGAGACACCTCACTCAAGACAAAACAACACTCCAGATAGCTCTTAAATTGTAGAAGGGAAATACTGCATTGATTACAAAGAAAGAGCCCAAGTTGGGTCAGCATTTAGTTCTGAGTTTTCTCCTTTTGGATCAGAGGCAGGATAATCTATTTAAACTTAGTTTACTTAGAGCCTAACTTTGTCCCTATCCTTAACTGTCAGTCCCTTCCCATACACTTCTTTACACCTCGCATCCTTGTCATCTCTCAACACCTTTTCACTTCCAAAATGTGTCTGCTCTCTACTCACACTGAGCTATTGCCTGGAAACCATTAAGAAACATCAAGATATTGCTTAGTAAATATTTAACTTGGAGAGACAGAAACAAGGACAGAAACAAGCTGGTGAAGGGTCTAGAGAACAAGTCTTATTAGGAGCTGCTAAGGGAACTAGGGTTGTTTAGTCTGGAGAAGTGGAGGCTAAGGGGAGACTTAATGCTCTCTAGAACTCCTTGAATGGTGGAGTGAGGTGGGGGTTGATCTCCTCTCCCTAGTATCAAGTAATAGAACAAGAGGAAATGGCCTGGAATTGTGCTAGGGGAGGTTTAGGTTGGATAGTAGGAAAAATTTCTTTGCTGCAAGACTGGTCAGGCATTGGAACAGCCTGCCCAGGGAGGTGGTGGAGTCACCATCCTTGGAGGCATTCAAGAAACACGTGGACATGGCACTATGGGAAATGGTTTATTGGCCACAATGGTCTTAGGTTGAAGGTTGGACTAGATGGTTTTAGAGGTCTTTTACAGCCAACACAATTCTATGATTCTTTGAATTCAGAGCAGGAAATCCAGCTTCCCCTGTCAGTTGTACCCCACTGCAGTGAGTTTTTTGCCAGAGGCAGTTCTTCTGCAGAACTCAGGGCCTTGTACAGATGTATGTTCAGTATGTTCAGTAACACCTATCAAATCCACCAAAATGAGGTTTCCCAGTTAAAATTAATCCAGACATTATGAACAGCTTAAAGAATTTCACAGCTTGCTGCTTAAACAGTGTATTTGGGTAAGACATTCCAGACCCACCTCTCCCTCCCAACTCCCACACCCCCCACCACTTCCCTTCCTGAAAGCTGCTTCAAGAACTCTGTGAAAGGAAATTACTTATCTTACCTATTTCATACCAGGTTCTGGAAATCAATAGATCATACTTCAGCTGGGGCAAGAACTAAATCTGTCAAAAACTACACATTTATTAGGCACAACATTGTCCCACAGTAGATGTGTATGTGTGTGCATAAAAATAGTTTGACATGCTAGTGGAAGTAGATTTGCATGAGTTTGATTAAATACTTTTGTAAGAGTCAAGAGGATACCAAGGATGACAGCTTCAATAAAGGAGCATAGTTATGGTTTCTCGTTGCCTGTTTACCAACAGAAATAATTTCAGGTGCTCCTGAGATCAATGAAAGAGCAAATTCAAGTTGAGGGGAGAGCAAATAAAGGACAAGTTAGGGGAAATGAAATTTCAGAGTTCAGTCAAGGCTTTCTAATTATGCAGTGGCATTTAGGGTTTTGATAGCATATATTTAAGATATCAACTTAACTGACTTGAAGAATCTTTTTAATGTGACTGAACACCACATTCTGCAAGCATGGTAGGCATGGTGATTCATGATTTCACTTCAGAAAATTTGTGGGTTCTGAGATGGAAGACAGAGGATAGAAGACACTTACTTTTTATAGATCCTAACACAAAGCAGTCCTCTAAAAATAGGCAGAGATAAAGACAGGGCAGCACCAAGGTCAACTCCTGCATACACAAAGGCAGACAGATCAAGAGACCCACTCCTTTCAGGGACATGTTTGGCTACAGAGCCTCACCTGATGGCTCCGACAGCCTGGAACAGAGAGGAGTCCTGTGTCTTGATGAAGCCATGACAAACTATCTCCTACAACAACAGACTCCATCAGCAGAAGTTGAGCTTTGGGCTTCAGCTTCCTTCAACCCAAATTTTAAATCCTGATGGTCTGTGGGAGGTGGGTGAGAAGAACAAAGAAGGCGGGAGGGTGGGTAACTTTGATAAGGAGACAGACTGTGTTACCACCAGTGCTAGCAGTGGGAGAAGGAGGAACTAGTGCTTCTACCCCATCAGAGTTCCTCTTGTGACAGCTCAGTGGTCTGCAGGATCTGGTATCTGATGTGCTTCAAATGCCACACAAAGCTTTCATTCTGTGTGTTAGAGATTAATTTCCAATAAAGACAGAACTTATAAATGCACATGGTCAAGGTTTCCTTGTGACAGTCTGTAGTCACTTTGACGTTGCTGGATGAGATCCCCAGGGTAAATGTTCCTAAAGGTTTCATGAATATAGATGAAACTGGAAGATTTTCAGTGCACCAGCTGAGTGTGGACTCAGATTTTGATTATACATCAAAAAACAAGACAAAGCCACCCTTTCATAAATGCTCTACTCAAGGGAACATGGCAGGCAGAGCTTACATCTCCAGATGCTGAAAAGTTAAGCTTGAAAGGTTAATGCATAGGTAAGCAGGCTTCTCTAATCCCAGCACTCACATAGCCTGTCAGAAAATCAGCTGTTTTCCAGACCACTTCATAAGGACAAGAACATGTCCTGTTTGTTCTTTTTCCTGTAATCTTGCTGCTTCAGAGATCTCCCTTTTTATAACCTGACTGGGTTAACAGCTGTGGCAGAACTGCCTGGGATGGGTAATGCACATGAGAGCTGACAGATGCTCTGTAAGTCTCCTCCAGCAGAAACAGAGAGCAGTTCCTAACAGTTTAGTTTAAAATGACTGAAGCCTTTGGCAGCCATATGTTATTTTTGTTACAGAGCTTCAGTCAGGACTGATGAAAAGAGAGATCAAGGAGCCACAGCAGGAACAAAGCCTGTGGTGAAAGACTGAGCTGGTAATGTTGAGCAATTAGTGTTTTGCTGGAAGTGTCCTGTTATGAGGGAACACATGAAGCTATGCCATGTGTTGTGATCTCAGTGCTCAGAACAGGCTATGTCACCTTCTGAACTGCAGTGGAAACCACTAGCTAGCTGCTCAGAGTTTATGTGGAAAAAATCTCTAATGAATACACTGGTTAAGTCACAGAATAAGTGTATTTTTTTTTTTTAATCATAGAATGGTTTGGGTTGGAAGGGACCTTAAAGATCATCTAGTTCAACCACCCCAACCATGGGCAAGGACATCTTCCACTAGAACAGGTTGCTCCAGGCCCTGTCCAACCTGACCTTGAACACCTTCAAGGAGGGGGCATCCAGAACCTCCCTGGGCAACCTGTTCCACTGTCTCCCCACCATCACTGTAAAGAATCTCTTCATAATATCTAGTCTAAATATACCCTCTTCCATCTTATTTGTACTCTGTACTTTATCTAGTAATTTCTACAGGGTGACTGTTAAACATTGACAGTAAACTGTGTGGAGCTAAGAATACTGTCACCAAAGCTGTAATTCAACAAGTCCAAGTGCCGGGTGCTGCACTTTGGCCACAACAACCCCATGCAGAGCTACAGGCTGGGGTCAGAGTGGCTGGAGAGCAGCCAGGTGGAAAGGGACCTGGGGGTACTGGTTGACAGGCGCCTGAACATGAGCCAGCAGTGTGCCCAGGTGGCCAAGAGAGCCAATGGCATCCTGGCCTGCATCAGGCATAGTGTGGCCAGCAGGAGCAGGGAGGTCATTGTACCCCTGTACACAGCACTGGTTAGGCCACACCTTGAGTACTGTGTCCAGTTCTGGGCCGCTCAGTTTAGGAAAGATGTTGAATTGCTGGAGCATGTCCAGAGAAGGGCAACGAGGCTGGGGAGAGGCCTTGAGCACAAGCCCTATGAGGAGAGGCTGAGGGAGCTGGGACTGTTTAGCCTGGAGAAGAGGAGGCTCAGGGGTGACCTCATTGCTGTCTACAACTACCTGAAGGGAGGTTGTAGCCAGGAGGGGGTTGGTCTCTTCTCCCAGGCAACCAGCACCAGAACAAGAGGACACAGTCTCAAGCTGCGCCAGGGGAGGTTTAGGCTGGAGGTGAGGAGAAAGTTCTTCACAGAGAGAGTGGTTGGCCATTGGAATGGGCTGCCCAGGGAGGTGGTGGAGTCACCATCCCTGGAGGTGTTCAAGAGGGGATTGGACGTGGCACTTGGTGCCATGGTTTAGATAGGCATGAGGTGTAGGGTGACAGGTTGGACTCGATGATCCTTGAGGTCTCTTCCAACCTTCTTGATTCTTGATTCTTGATTCTTGATTTCTGTTGTTTGTAGCAGCAGTCAGTTGTAGCTGAATCTTTTGTGTCCTGAATGCAACCCTGGAAGAATGAAGCGTTCCTTTTTGGAGGGAGAAAATATGATGGTCTTGGTTTAAAAACTTAATCTTATCACCAAGGAAGCAAGAAGCAGTGGGGCCAGGATGGGCTTAATAGGGAAAGAGAGAGCTTAGGGCATTTTCCTATCAGTTAGACTTTACAAACCTGATTTTTATTCTTAACATGCATAACGATGCATATATATCATACAACTGAGCACAGTCAAAACCCATTATCAGGCCTGCTTGTTTCCTTCCTTAATTCCCTCCTCATTGCCTCAAAAGCAGAGAACTGACATAATGGCGGGCTTTTACTGAAGCCCACTGGAGCAACGTGGCCTGGTTTTAATCTAGGACAATAGTTCCTCATTTACTTGATCCAGTCCTAAAATCCTTTCCACAAAAGACTTTGAGTAGAAATTTATCAGAAGACACATTTCAGGAGGTGTGACAACTATGGAGCTGCCGTACAAGGTGCCACATCCCCATTCCTGCTTCCCCTGATGTAGCTCAGAGCAAAGGCATCTAAGCCCAGGGGACAGCAATCAGTAGCAGACCTGCGCCGCTGTGTGAAAGACAGGATGAAGATGAGAAACACGCTCCAGACTATGATGCACACTAACTTTGTACCACAGAAGTGAGACAAAACCCCATACAGGAATAAGCAGTGTTGAGTAATAAAGAACTAGCTCACTCTGCTTAAAAAACAGCTATATTTTTCAGTGCGTTGCTGCCTTAGCTTCTGATCTAACAGCTTACATTTAAGTTGTATACATACAATTTACTCTTCCCCTCCAACTATTCTGCTCAGGTAATACCTGCTCGTTCATACACCCCAGAGATCTGGAGCCCACGGAACTGGAGTCCGATCGCTCTGTCATCTTCACTGCTGTGGAATATTTTCCCTTGACATCTTTGTTTAGCAAAATCATTTGCATTGGCAAATTAAGCTTAGCAGCATTTACTTCCTTATCCTCAAGTACTGAAAATGCCTGTAGAGCAGCACAGAACTGTTTATCATGTGCAGATAAGCAGAATGGATTTACGTACTTGTATCTGAAGTGCTTTGGTCAGGCATTGGAACAGGTTTCCCAGGGATGTGGTGGAGTAGCTGTCCCCGGAGATGTTCAAGAAATGTGTGGACATGGCACCTTGGGACATGGTTTAACGGCCGTGGTGGTCTTAATTTGACAGCTGGACTCAATGATCTTAGAGGTCTCTTCTAACTGAAACAATTCTAATTCTTGAGATCTTTTATTTTTTTTCTTTTCTTCTGCATGACACAAACATCTCCAGGGAAAAATATTGATCTTTATAGTCATTTAGAGCAACATTGTATCAAATGAGATTGTCTAGGTGTCTTAAACAAATAGTAGGCAAATAGTCAGCTGTCCCAGAAATCTGAGTATTCATTTAGTAATGCACTAGCAATGTTCTCCACATATCCAGCATGGTAATAATTCTCTGCTTCAGTTGCTTGTAAGATTAAAATATGCATCTCTTTGACTGTGGAAACTATGGGCAGTTGCATTTCTTGGCTTACCAAGACTGGCCGGGGCAGAGATGGACAAGAAAGTTGGGCTGCAGGGAGTCAGTCTTTCACCTCCATTCACT
>NW_026539596.1:0-6312 GCF_027791375.1 Indicator indicator | reverse complement strand
CTGCGTTCGGCAGTGGGGGCAGTTGCTGGGCTGTCTGGCTGCTGTTTCTTCTTCTCTTCTGGCTGAAGATAACACACTGACCTTGGCAGCTAAGTTAACAACTTTCTGCTTAACTAACTCTGCTTCTCTGTCCAGGGGGGTCTGGGGGGGAAGCTCCTGGGAGAGGGAGGCCCCTTTGGGAGGGTCCCCTTGGGGGGAAGCAAAGGGAGATCGATTGTGCTTTTTCTGTTGATTGTATATATTTGTGAATGTTGTGAATTTTGTATATTTGTACATATTCATTGCATTTCATTGTAGATTTTAGACTCTGCTTGTAAATACAGCTTTTCATTTGCTTCCAGACTGAGCTAGCCTGGTTATTGTTGGTGGGGGGGGAATTTCAGCTCACACCGACACACTTTTTATTTTTGGCGCTCCAACTCGGGGCTCGATTGCTTGTTTGATTTATTTCTGCTCAGATTAGGAAGCAAAATGAAGCTGTTTTGGATTTTGAGTAATTTTATTTCATCTATTATCAGTGTGATTGTCTACAGATGGGCTGTTTCCTGCATGATAGACAAGATTGTGAGATATGTGGCATATAAGTCGTTTCTTTGGGTTAAGAACAAGTTACTGAATGTTGGTGAATTCTGTTGTGGTCTTATTGGGCTAAGAAGCTATGGTAACTCAACTATGGATCTGCTAGCAGACACATATGAGTTTGTTACTCCTCTTACAACTACAGAGGGTCCTTGGAACCAGTGGTACCCTAGATATCTTGTACTAGCCTTAATCTTAATTTTGTTGCTTCTTGGAATAATCATATGGCTACTGATAGCACTGTATCAAGAAAGACATAAGGCTACTTGCTCTTCCAACTCTGCTGTGAATGTGAAAACCAAGCCAGTAAATTTGGTGGCCACTGTAACCAGAAAGCGTAAAGGAGATGCAGATGCTGCAGGAGATGGTGCAGATGGAGATGAGGGTCCTTCTACTCAGGGTCCCTCTGTTAAGAAAGATCCTTCTGATGAGGAAGAGAGGGTTAGCCTTAAAACTCTGGTAGACCTCTTGAGACCCCACATGGATGATGGAGATGTAGGTCAGGATGTAGACCCTAGTAGATTAGCAACTGCTGGTAGTGCCTCTGAACTCAAAGAAATTCAACGGAGGATTAAAATAGGATTATGGGGACAGCGACCTCAGGATGATGATGATGATGATGATGATGAGGATGACATACAGTCAGCTAATGCACCCAGACAGGAAATTAGACATGTGAGGAAGGATTACATCAGAGGAGATAATGAGCCAGTCCTGTCTTGGCTAGCCAGGTGTTTTGATATGGGAGCCCCAGCATTGGTGGTAGGTGACAAGTCGGCCTCTCAGTTGGGGATGCTCTCAAAGGATACAGGCATAGACAGGCACCTAGGCAAGTGCATTGGTAAAGTTTCTCTGTGGGCACGCCTCCTACTGGCAGTCTCGCTGAGGTACCCCAGCAGAGATGATTTACCATGGAACCCTAAGCCTTGGACCACAATAGCTGAGGGAATCAAGCGTCTGAGAGAGTTTGCTGTGAGAGAAGTAATGTATGGAGATCATAAGACTCTGAATCCTGATGAAATTCCTGTTGGAACAGGCCTTGCCAAAAAGCTCATTAAGCTTGCTCCTCCTAATTATGCTACTATTCTGGCAAGCAGGATTGTGGCAAGAAATTATGGTGGAGCACCTCCTACTGTTGGCCATTTCACTGACCAAATGAGGCAGTTGGAGGATAGTCTTGCACGTACTTCTTTGGTTTCAGCCATTGAAACTCTGTCTGGAAAGATGGAGAATTGCATGAAAGAGCTGAAGGAGGAACTTAAAACCTCCATATCCAACTTGATGAAGGGGGATGATTCTGATTCCTCTTCCTCCAGATGGATACAAGTTTCAGCTGTTAGGAACAGACGTGCTCCAAGAAGGCCATTCCAGAATAGGTCAAACCAAAACAGACAGCAGAGGCAATCACGTGGCAGTATCTGGATAACTCTGCGTGATCAGTTTGGTGAGAACATGAACAGATGGGATGGTCAACCAACTTCTGATCTTTTCAAGAGGTTACGGGAGCTGCAGAGGGGCAGATCCCGAGGTAGCAATACCAGGAGGGTAGCTGTCGCTTCCTCAGTTTCCCAGAACAACTCTGATAGCTCCAACAGTGATCCTAATTCTGGTGCTGGACGTTGTGCCAGCTGTACATGTGGAGGTAATCCCCACCATTAGGGGTGCCCTGCCTTCCGCCAGGGGGAGGTAAGGGATAATGGAGATAACAGAATCTATTGGGATGTGTACATCCAGTGGCCTGGCACTTCAAAATTTCAGAAGTACAGGGCCTTGGTTGACACAGGAGCTCAGTGCACCATAATACCATCAAATTATCAAGGGGGAGAATCTATAACTATTCAGGGAGTCACTGGTGGATCTCAAGAGTTGTTTAAGATAGAGGTTGATATAAGTTTAACTGGGAAGCAGTGGAAGAAACATACTATTGTAACAGGTCCTAATGCACCTTGTATTTTGGGAATTGACTTTCTGAGAGAAGGGCGTTTTAAAGACCCTAAGGGTTACAAATGGGCTTTTGGAATAGCAACTGTAGAAATTGATGGAGGAAAATTGAAGTTGTCCATTAG
Organism: Indicator indicator; assembly: GCF_027791375.1. Lineage (NCBI taxonomy): Eukaryota > Metazoa > Chordata > Aves > Piciformes > Indicatoridae > Indicator > Indicator indicator. The sequence goes on along the minus strand of NW_026539596.1, from coordinate 3,667 downwards.
ACCTGAGCTTTCAGATGAATCTGCAGTTGTGGGACAACATGAGATAGAGGATGTAAAGCTGCCGGTTGCTTCTCAAACTGTGCATCACAGACAATACAGAACCAACCGTGACTCTTTGGTGCCCATTCAAAACTTGATTCGTCAGTTGGAGAGTCAGAAGGTCATCAGCAAAACTCATTCACCTTTCAACAGTCCAATCTGGCCTGTGAGAAAGCAGAATGGAGAGTGGCGTCTGACAGTTGATTTCCGTGCCTTGAATGAAGTAACTCCACCCATGAGTGCAGCTGTACCAGACATGATGGAACTCCAATATGAGCTGGAATCCAAGCAGGCCAAATGGTATGCTACCATAGACATTGCTAATGCTTTCTTCTCTATTCCCATAGCAGAGGAATGCAGGCCTCAGTTTGCTTTCACCTGGAGAGGCATTCAGTACACATTCAATCGTTTGCCCCAGGGGTGGATTCACAGTTCAACCATCTGCCATGCAGTGATCCATGATGCTTTGGAGAAAGGTGGAGCTCCAGAACACATTCAGTTCATCGATGACATCATCGTCTGGGGTGAGACTGCTGAAGAAGTCTTCGAGAAAGGTAATAAAATCCTTGACATTCTCTTGCAAGCTGGTTTCGCTATCAAGCGAGACAAGGTGAAAGGACCTGCCAGAGAAATCCAGTTTCTGGGAGTGCGGTGGCAAGATGGTCGCCGTCACATCCCAATGGATGTGATAAACAGAGTCTCCACCATGGCAAATCCCATCAACAAGAAAGAAACTCTGCGTTTCTTAGGCATAGTGGGATTTTGGAGACTGCACATTCCTGGATACAGTCAGATTGTGAAACCTCTCTATGATGTGACTCGAAAGAGAAACAGTTTCCAATGGGGTCCTGAGCAACAAGCAGCCTTTGACCAGATCAAGCGAGAGGTAGTCCAAGCGATGGGTCTGGGACCTGTCCGAACTGGTCCAGACATTAAGAACATTCTGTACACGGCCGCGAGTGACAATGGTCCAACCTGGTGCTTATGGCAAAGAGCTCCAGGGGAGACACGAGGACGTCCTCTTGGTTTCTGGGGTCGTGGCTACAGAGGCTCAGAGGCAAACTACACTCCAACAGAGAAAGAGATTTTAGCTGCTTATGAAGGAGTGAAAGCTGCTTCTGAAGTGATTGGAACTGAGTCACAACTTCTTCTAGCTCCTAGATTGCCAGTTCTGAATTGGATGTTCAAAGGCAAAGGTTCTTCACCACATCATGCAACAGATGCTACCTGGTCTAAGTGGATGGCTCTGATAACACAGAGAGCTCGAATGGGAAATCTCGAAAGGCCTGGTTTGGTGGAGGTGATCACAAACTGGCCAGAAGGCACAAGCTGTGCTAAACCTCCAGAGGAGAGAGTAACTCGTGCTGAGGAAGCTCCTCCTTACAGTGATCTGTCTGATGATGAAAAGAGATATGCTTTGTTCACAGACGGTTCCTGTCGTCTTGTTGGGAACAAGCGGAGATGGAAATCTGCAGTGTGGAGTCCAACGCGCAGAGTTGCAGAAGCGAGAGATGGAGAAGGAGAATCCAGTCAATTCGCAGAGGTAAAAGCTGTCCAGCTAGCTCTTAACATAGCTGAACGTGAGAGATGGCCAAAGCTTTATCTCTACACCGACTCGTGGATGGTAGCCAATGCCTTGTGGGGTTGGCTGAAAGACTGGAAGAAGAATGGCTGGCAGAGGAAAGGAAAGCCAATCTGGGCTGCAGATCTGTGGCAAGACATTGCTGCTCGCATTGAGAGAATCCCAGTGAAAGTGAGACACATCGATGCTCACATTCCTAAGAGCAAAGCTACTGAGGAACAACAACACAACCATCAGGCAGATCTAGCTGCAAGAGTTTCCCAGGTGGACACAAACTCTGATCCTGATCCTGATCTTGACTGGAAACACCGAGGTGAGCTGTTCTTAGCTCGGTGGGCCCATGACTCGTCAGGACATCAAGGCAGAGATGCAACCTACCGATGGGCTCGTGACAGATCCATTGACATTTCCATGGATGCTATCACACAAGTCATCCATGACTGTGACATTTGTGCTGCTATTAAGCAGGCAAAGCGGATCAAGCCCTTGTGGTACGGTGACCGATGGTCCAAGTACAAGTATGGTGAAGCCTGGCAGATTGACTACATCACTCTACCTCGTTCTCCATCTGGTAAGCAGTATGTGCTGACTATGGTAGAGGCAAGCACTGGATGGCTGGAAACTTATCCAGTTCCTCATGCAACTGCACGTAACACCATTCTTGGCCTGGAGAGACAAATCCTGTGGAGACACGGAACTCCAGAGAGGATTGAGTCAGACAACGGAACTCATTTCAAGAACAATCTTGTAAAAAACTGGGCCAAAGAGCACGGCATCGAGTGGATATTCCACATTCCCTACTATGCACCAGCTGCAGGGAAGATCGAACGCTACAACGGTTTGCTGAAAACCACTCTCAAAGCCATGGGGGGTGGATCTTTGAAAAACTGGGAGAAACATTTAGCACAAGCAACCTGGTTGGTGAATAGTAGAGGTTCAGTGAATCGAGCTGGACCTGCCCAATCAGATTTGTTGCGAAAGGAAGAAGGTGATAGAGTTCCTGTTATCAGAGAAAAGAATCTGTTAGGCAAAACTGTTTGGGTATTTTCTCCTTCAGGAGAGGCCAAACCTGTCCGAGGGGTGGTTTCTGCTGAAGGTCCTGGTCACACCTATTGGGTGATGCAAGAAAATGGTGAAATTCAGTGCATTCCACAAAGAAATCTAACTTTGGCTGAGAGAGGTTAAATTCAGAGTGTTGCGCAGATACAGCATCGCGCCCAAGAGGAGAGTTCATGAGATCTACGGTGCACGAACCCTGAGAGCCCTGAGTCACCTGAGAGTCCCTGTTCCTTTCTTCGCTCCATCTGCGAGGAAACAAGCTGTTTGCTGTTTTTCCTGTGATTTGACTCTTTTGAATCATCTACATCTGAGATAGCCGGAATGGACTATGGTCTTTATTCACCTATTGTTGTAGATATTATTTTAGATTAGATAAATGATAGTAGCAGCCAATGGAATTGTTTAGAAGGGGTGGACTGTGATGGTTTGAAACTGTCTTTTTAATTTTTCCTTGCAAAGTTCAGAACAGAGAAAGTGAAAGAATGTAAATAAGTCACTATTGGGTGTAAGAAAGCAAAATAACGATTGTTCTAAACACTTCCATTGGATAGATAGAAATGTTTAAGAACTATTACCCAAAACAAAGTAGGCATTCTGCACATTCTGCGTTCGGCAGTGGGGGCAGTTGCTGGGCTGTCTGGCTGCTGTTTCTTCTTCTCTTCTGGCTGAAGATAACACACTGACCTTGGCAGCTAAGTTAACAACTTTCTGCTTAACTAACTCTGCTTCTCTGTCCAGGGGGGTCTGGGGGGGAAGCTCCTGGGAGAGGGAGGCCCCTTTGGGAGGGTCCCCTTGGGGGGAAGCAAAGGGAGATCGGTTGTGCTTTTTCTGTTGATTGTATATATTTGTGAATGTTGTGAATTTTGTATATTTGTACATATTCATTGCATTTCATTGTAGATTTTAGACTCTGCTTGTAAATACAGCTTTTCATTTGCTTCCAGACTGAGCTAGCCTGGTTATTGTCGGTGGGGGGGGAATTTCAGC